>NW_013666331.1:66610-71147 GCF_000517525.1 Limulus polyphemus | reverse complement strand
GCCCTCGTGTAGCGAAATTCAAAACAAACAAACAAACACAGCTGTACAGTTTTGATAAAAATTACAAAAAATATTTGTGAAATGTAAGGGGAACATTTGATTCTTCCTACGGGTGCCGATGCTAAATCATAACGCATTAAACTTAAACAGTCATGTATATCTAACAGTGTGAAGGATTAACTAATTAATTAAACTATCGAACTAGTGAATCATGACAAATTTGAGTAGGAAGAGCACTTCCTTTATGTTATGATTGTGTACCAACAACAAAACAACGAACAAGTGGCTCTTTGCCAATTGTTATGTCATATGGTTCACCACACCCAGTTGAGATTGTCATAATGTCCATAGGAATACATGAAGCAGTTAAGCTTTGTTTATACAGCTCAATTTATGCATAAACAGATGTGTTAAGTGGTTATATGTCAAGATTTGTTATGATAAGACTGTGAGGGAATGTAAGTTTGATCCTAGAAATCGGCTTTAGCCTTGGACATTTCTGCATCAAAGAAGCAACTTTCAGTAATCACATGCCATGCAAACATGCTTTCAGTACATTGATGAGCCAGAGCCATGGGTCATTGATGTACTTTTAATGCACTAGCTTGTAACAATCTACAATGAACAAGCCACTACAATCAGGGTTCATCAACAAAAAACTATCTATTAAACAATAACAACACCAAAAACAGTTAATAAACAAGTGCCTGGACGGGACATTAGATCATTATTAATAAACACTTTATCATAAATATTAATAAATCAACAAAAATAGAATCAGAAAGAAAAAACCTAATTGAAAAAAACAAACAACGCAAATACAATATTCCAACAATACCTTTCAATATCAATATCGATAACAATATATCCTTCAATAACTATCTTGAGACTCTCTCTTAGTGTGCCCCCAGCGGCACAGCGGTATGTCTGCGGACTTACAACGCTAGAATCCGGGTTTCGATACCAGTGGCGGGCAGAGCCCAGATAGCCCATTGTGTAGCTTTGTGCTTAATTACAAAACAAACAAACTCTCTTAGTGAAACTTCTGGCAGGGTATTTATTTACTAAGTAGGTCACGAAAGTACAACCTTATGTGATAATAAATTTACATACTCTCCTGCTACGTTGATAGTAACTGTACGTCATAGCTAGGGAAGCTGGTGTCAGTTTCATCATACACACATATATTCATTCAAAATGCAAATTATTATGTAGAATGTGAGTTAGCATTTTAATACAACTAAATATTCATAGATAAACTAAACGATAGAAGGAAATAGTAAATGAACGATAAACACAACAATAATCATAAAAAAATAGAATTTGCTATCTCACACTCCTTCCACCTTGAAAAATGAATGATGACATTAATCACTTCATATAAAATACTCTAATTTTTGTATCCTTACTTTCAACTCTCTCTTTATACTGACATCATGAATCCTTAAGTACAGATATCTAACAAGAAATATACAATTGTTGATTTTGAATCTTTAGCTAGATCTTCTATAACTTCCAGCTCTGGTTCAGCTAACTGAAAATTTAACATTTTGAAGACCACTGGTCGCAATATCCTTTGAGGAGGAGATAGAGGTAAGTCATCAGCAGGATATATCGAAGGATGAAAAGTGGACACACCAGTGGAAGCCCTTTTTATTGTGAGGGAATGACCATAAAGTCTTCTGTAGTTGACATTTAAATTTTGCTGCAACTGACCAGAATGATAAGTATATTTTTCACTGTCGAGAAAATTGTTACTAGGGGTATATATATATATATATATATATATCTTTATATCAGAACTATGAAATCGTCATATAACTGCACCTGATCTAGAATATTCTAATTCATACTTTAATGGAGTAACACACTTTGTAATTTTGAAAGGTCTATTCCGTCTTGGAGCAAATTTGCAGTAAAATTATTTACTGCAGAAGATAAAGGATGTGTCCTTAATAATACTAAATCATCTACTTTAAATGTGTCTAGGCTTTTGTTATTATTGTAGGCTTGTTGCTGTCGCTTCTGAGCTTTTCAACATTGGATCTTGCCTTCTGTATGACATCTTGTAATTCTGCTGTTCGTTTATCAATAGTTTGAGGTGCTGTTAGGTATTTCGTCAGTCGGTCCCAAAGAAGGAAGATATCACATCCCAAGTGAAGTTTAGCTGGCGTGTGAATAGACTCATGAATAGAAGTTTTAATGGCTAGAGAAAATTCAGATAAATGATTATCCCAAGTTTGATTATTCTTTTTTTTTTAATATAAGCAAATATCATTCTACCAATATTTCTATTTACTACTTCAGTAATGTTAGATTAATGATGTTATGGAGTTGTAAAGATGTGTTTAATTCCCATAGCTTTACAACTTTCATCTATCAAATGAGACACAAATTGTGGGTCATTATCAGATACAAGAGTCTTAGAAATACTATATCTACACAAGTATTCATTAATTAGTTTATTGACAATCATCTTCATAGTTATTTGTTTGAGAGGATATAATTCAACCTATTTACTGAAATAATCTGTCAAAACCAACAAATAACTATTTCCTGTCCTAGATTTAGGATAAGGTTCATGAGGTCTACTCCTATTATTTCACCAGGTTTCATTATTTTAATGCTTTGCATAAATCCAGATGGCCACTTCTGATCAAATTTAGTGATTTGACAAACATGGCATGACAACACATACTTTTTCATGTTCTTTCCCATACCAGGCCAATAACAGTGTAGGGATACTTTGTCTGTTGTTTTTCAGACACCTAGATGAGAAGCCGTAGGATGACCATGCAATTTGATGAACATTGCCAGTCTCAATGTTTTGGGAGTAACTGGTCTGAATTCACCCTTTCTAACAACCCTTTTTTGTGTAATAAAGAACATTATCATTCAACACAGAGTATTTGGATTTACTTACAGTCTCTACAATTATAGTAGAATCATCTGGTAATAGTCCAGTTTTCAAATAACAGTATATATGTTTATATTCATCATCTTTAGCTTGTTCAGTAGCCAATTGTTCTCCAGTGTTAATATTAACAAGGGCAAAAAGTTTAGGTGATAGCTTACTGATATCCAAGTCTGGAATTTCTTTTGGGAGCTCAATAGTGTGTCTAGCTAGGGCATCGGGGAACTGGCTCTCTTTTCCTATTCTGTGCAATATTTCAAATGTTAAGTTTTGTAATTTTATTGACCACTACATCAGTCTACCAGTTAACTTCAGAGCTGTTTGTAACCATTTCAAGGCAGTGTGCTCAGTTATAACTGTAAATTCTTTTCAATTTATGTATGTCTAAATTTTTTCTATAGCTAGACATTCTAACTCTGTAGTAGTATAGTTTCTTTCTGCAGAGTTAAGTGTTCTACTGGCATATGCTATGACACCTTTCTGACACAGAACTGATTCTAATCCAACATTTGAAGCATCAATACGCGAAAAATAGTGTTCACCTTTTCTTAGAAGTTGCAAGACAGTGGATTCACATAAAGCTTGCTTTAATTTCTGGAATGCAACTTCACACTGGGGAGGTCAACTTCCACCTGATATGCTTCTTCATAACTAATATAAAACTTCAGCAATTGTGGCAAAGTTTGGAATGAACTGATTGTTTCAGGCTTAAATCTTTGCAATTGCTTGTAGTTGGGAAGTCTGTAACTGCTTTCACTTTGTCATCGTTTGTTTATATTCCCTCAGAAGAGAGTTTAATTCCTAAATATGATACTTCTGATTGGCAAAATGTGCTTTAGAAACTTTTACAGTAACATTAGCTGTATGTAGCTTGTAGAAAGCCTATTCAAGTTATTTCAAGTGTTGTTAAAATGGAGGTGAAAACATTATAATATCATCAACATAAGCCTAGGAATGTTCATTTGCTCCTGCTAAAACCTTATCCATAAGTCTTTGGAAAGTAACAGATGCATTTTAAGACCAAAAGGCATCACTTTAAGTGGATAAAGTCCATTATCCGTTATAAAGGCAGTTTTATGTTGATCCTCCATCTTAACAGGTATTTACCAATATCCACTGGATAAGTCTGATGTACTGATAGAGGTTGCCCCTGACAAAGCATTCAAAATATCATTTATATGATGCAATGGATAGCAGTCAGAATTTGAGACTGGATTTAATTTCCTGTAGTCAACACAGAACCTAAAATTATTAGTCTTCTTCTTTACAATAACTGCTGGAGAAACCCAAAAGAAATGAAGGGTTCGATTAGCCCATCACGAAGCATTTCATCCACTTTATCATGTAGTACAGATGGCACATTTTATCCAAGAACATTTGTGAAAAAGTTCAATTTCGCTTTGTTTTAATGAATGAAGTCTAATACAATAAAACAAGATACAGTCAAATCTTTGACCACAACAAACTTTAAAACATCCTAACGGTTGACAGTTTGTCATTCCATCTGTAACACATTACCTTTAGTCAGTGGTGGGATTCAAATATTTTAACAACAGGTTCTCTCACTAGCAACATGTAAAAATATTATTTATTAAAAAAAAGGAGGGGCCAGAAAGCCCCCCC
>NW_013666331.1:51575-65798 GCF_000517525.1 Limulus polyphemus | reverse complement strand
CCACTGCCTTTAGTCCAGGTTTTTATTTGAAGTTTTGGATCATTTCTCTTGACTGGTTGCCATATATTTTCATTTACTACTGAATAATCCGACCCAGTATCTATATGACGTACTGTTTTCACACCATTAGCTTTTAGGGTTAGGTATGACAGATCCACTATAGTTGTTGTTTTAACTAATTAATGGAAGGTTTTACTTTCAATGGACTCAAAAACCCCTTCTTTGATCCCTGCTTTCATTTCCCAACCACTGCCTTTGTTTCTTTGTTCCCGATTTACATATTTTATTTTCTTGGGACAATGCATAGATAAGTGCCCTATTTGATTACAAGTATAGAATCGCATATGTCTATTATGGTGCTCAGTTTAAACACTTCACTGTTAAAAGTTCCTTGTTCCGGCGATGGCCGTATTGTTTGGTAAACTTAAGCACGTCAGTAATAGATATAATGAAGTGGTATTCCAAGTATTCTCGTAAAGAAGCATGCAACTTGAATAAGTGAAAATACAGTGGTTCTACAGAGTTGGTTACCTGTAAGCCATTTGATTGCAACAGCTAGAAGGATGAGTAATGTCATTAGAAGTAATGCTAATACATTGCTAATTTGTGTGGACAATGGTGATTATTAGGAGTTTTAATACATCCCTAATTTTAAAGAACCTTGGTGAAAATCAATAACAATCCTTACATGAGTTTCGGCAAAGATCACTTGCATGTTTGTGAATGTTATATATTATTTGGTATAGATATGGTACAGCAGTAGTCATTGTAGCCATAGGTAGATGACTAAAGCAGTAATTGTACTTTATTGCTTCCTACCTTTAATGTCCTGCTTTAGTCTGTTGGTAAATTGCTATATATTGGAATGGGCAACATGTTTAAGTGTCCAGGTTGTCTGCTTCACAGTAAAAAGTATTAGTTCTACATCATTCTGCTTTCGATAATTTTCATGTAATACTAATAAAGTTAGTTTTTTTTCAGCTCACAGATAGCAATATGGAAATAGATTTCATAGCTACAAGTTTTAGTCCCATAATGGTAATAATTATTTACTGTTGTTTATCATGAATGTAACCGCTCTTTGTTGGTCTATATGCATTTATTTAATATTTTGTGTTGTTATGGGTATGTATGAGGTAATATATACATATAGTGTGCATAACATGTGAATTTGTTCTTGTATTTGTATAATGTGTTTGTTTGTTTCTTGATTTCATGGAAAAGTACTCGAAGGCTATCTACACTAGCCATCCCTAATTTTGAAGTGATAGACAAAAGGGAAAATATATACTCAACGCCACCTACCCCCAACTATTGGGCTACTCTTTACCAATGAATAGTGAGATTGACAATAACATTACAATGCTACCATGACTAAAAGGGTAAGCATGTTTGGCAAAGGGATTTGACCCTTGACCCACAGATTCGGAGTTGAGTACCCTAAATATCAGGCCATGCTGGTCCCATATGATATATATATATAGAGGGGGAGAGAGAGAGCATGACCTTTTACCAATAAAACAATTTCGTTATAATATATAAATTAAGTGAAAATGCTATTTAGCTTAACCACAACAAAGGAGAATGGTTGCATTGGAATTAATGAAAGGCATTCTCAGTTTACCTGAATTCCAATGTTTGTAGTCTTATGCATTTATCTGAACAAGTAAGACAGATAACTGTAGGCTAACAGTGTACCAATAGAAAACATGATGCGCTTTATATTTTTCACTGATTTGATGGAATAGAAATATTTTTAAGCTTTCAATTAAGATTTCCATTTATAGTTTTAGTCACATATTGATACCATACTAGCAGTTACACCAAAGGCAACCAAACAATGATGGAAGATCTCACATGTATATATGACCAGGTAGTTATTGTAATATTCAGGAGCTTTTGTCACTAGGCATCAGACCATCAATCAAGAAAGGTGTTACTCCCTTATAAATCTGGAGTTGAACCAACATATTAACAAAATTTTTCCTCTCAACATAGACTATGTGTTTGCACCACTGCAAAAGAAATGGCACCTATTTTACTTGATGGCCTGTTCAGAATATTTCTATAAACATAACATTAAAGGACAACAAGGAACATTTTGGTCCATCTAGGCTGTTCTATACACTAAATTAAACTAACGCAAAAATAAAAAGACCAATTCTTATCATTCAGATATTTATCAAGCTTTCCCTCAAATTCACTTAAATTAACTGTATCTACCACATCCTAAGGCAAATCGTTCCAGAGGCCAACCACCCTGTTAGAAAAATAAAGCTGTCTTAGCTGAAGATTACTTCTTCCCTGCTGTGCCAAAATTTATACTTTTGTCCCCTAGTCTTTACATTCTCACCATTAAGTATGAAAAAGATGACGCATTAACACTGTCAATTTCCTTAACAATCCGAAACACCTCAATCAGATCTCCTCTAACTCAAGAGAAAACAAGTTCAGTTATCTTAGCCTGTCCTCATACAATAACATTTCTATCCCAGGTATCATCCCAGTAGCCCTCCAGATATGGCCTAACCAATGACCTATCCAATGACAGTGTAACGTCTTTAGACTTGTATTTGGTATTTCCGTAGATACAACCTAACATCCTAATTGCCCTGCTACTAGTAAAAGTGCATTGCTTGGATGGCTTAAGAGACTGATGAACCAGAACACCAAGATCTTTTTATTTCATAACATTGTTAAGGCTATTCCTATTAATATATATATAAGTGGCCCGGCATGGCCAGGTGGTTAGGGTGCTCGACTCGCAATCTGCGGATTGCGGGTTCGAATCTCCGTTACACCAAACATACTCGTCCTTTCAGCCGTGTGGGCGTTATAATGTGACGGTCAATCACACTATTCGTTGGTAAAATAGTAGCCCAAGAGTTGGCGGTGGGTGGTGATGACTAGCTGCCTTCCCTCTAGTCTTACACTGCTAAATTAGGGACGCCTAGCGCAGATAGCCCTCGTGTAGCTTTGCGCGAAATTCATAACAAACAAATCAATATATATATATAATATGTATATTATTATTTGTTGTATTTTTGAACTTTAGATAAAAAAATATTTCCAAAGGATCAGTATCTTTAAACTTTTCTTCACTTTCTAAAATATACGCATATGATAAAATCCACATTTCATATACACTAATAAGCTTATGTGACATGAAAATACCATGTGTTTTTATCTTTTTGTAACACTATAGTATTTATTCTGGATTTATTATTTGTTCTGTATATGTACAGGTTTCACAAAACAAGTGTTATAGAGGTGGTATAAGAATATGTACATACAAAAGTCTTTAGGAATCTATACACATATATATGGGGTATGTGTTACTTGGTATAACTGGAATCTTGGTGAAGTTTGGGACTGTCTATTCTTCCAGACAAAGTTGGTTATTTTGGGTATTTCTCGTGCTTTTTGGTGATTATTTAAAGTGCTGATAGTCCAGTTAGCTGCTGCTGAACCAGAAAAATCGGCATGTAAAGATAAAAAAGAAAGTTTTTAACAAAAGATTTTCACATGCCACATTATTTGTGAATGATGGAATAAAAGTGCTTCCTTGTTTCTATGAAAAATAACTAATCAAATATATTGTTAGTAGTTCTTTGGGCCTGGCATGACCTGATGATCAGGACGCTCGATTCGCAAACTGCGGATCGCGGGTTCGAATTTCCGTCACACAAAATATTTTCTCCTTTTCAAACCTCTCGTTTATCACTGTTAAATTAAAGACGGTTAACGTAGATATCCTTCGTGGGCTGTTAGCGATGTTTTCGGCCGAAAATCTCGTAATATCTCACGAGGTTCGTCTAGCTCAGGAAATTTATGCCAGTTCTAAATATATATATACTAAGCTAACAATACAAACTAATATCTATAATAAAAATACATATGAAACATTCTAACCAATACTCTTAAGAAAGTAACATTAAAAACGTAATAGAGTGTGTTTTCTTATATCAAAGATATCTACTTTCTTATATCTGCTGTGTCCACCGAAGGGAATCGAATCCTTGATTGTAGCATTGCAAATCCGAAGACCTACTGCTGTCCCATCGGGGGACGAATATTAGTAGAGTATACCTTACTTACAGAACACATAATCACTAGTTTTTAGCAGCTGACGTCAACGGAACTTTCCCGCTAGCTATTTTTCTGGCTTCATTAATATAATTAAACGGTACTACAACCTGTAAGACCTTAGCCAATTGTTATTGGTTGTGTTTTACTGTGCCAGAGGTCACGATATTACCGGAGTATATACCTGTAAAACAACTTATTGGCTTACATAGGGATATCAGAGTTGAGATATATTGAAGAGAGCTAGAAGAGGAAAAATGGTTAGTGGGGGAAAACTTTTGTTGTCTCCCCACCCTCCGTGGGAAATTGGTAGCAGTAGAACTGAAAGACACAATGAGCTTCCGTTGGTCACAAAACGTTCTTAAGAAGGATTGTGTAAAATTTTCGTTACAACGAACATTAAATCTGCCACAGTACATAAAGTTAAGAACTAAAACGTATAATCATTAAATTTTTACATTTTTTGTGACAACTTATAACCTATTAACATTGAAAAATCTTAACTTTTCACAAGACAAGAAGGATATTTATATGAAATTATTATAAAATAATTTTAACAATGGGAAATTGTTATCAGATAGCAGTTACTCAACTCCGAAATTTAAATCACAGGTACTGCTTTTTGTTTCAAACTGTACTTAACGTCCAGTATATTCCCCTGTAAAGAAAAGTTTTCTGATTGGCAGTAATTGAGTTCCTGATTAAAGGAACTTGAACGTCCAGTGCTTTACTATGAAAATATGTAGAAATGGCCTGACCTAGAAAACTTAATAACTGATGCAGTAAAATTAATAGAGAAACAGCAGTAGAAACGGATCCTTGAATTTATTATCCCAATAATGCAATACTTAGCCTAGAAATTAACGAATTTGACTGTGGATCCGTGAGTCCATTGTTTCAATCCCATTATAACAAAAATTGTGTTCCCACTTTACAGCTGTGGATGCATTATAATAATGATGGTAAAATACCATTATTTGATTAAAGTAGCTCAAGAGTTAATAGCAGGTGATGCTCACTAGCTGCCTTCCTTTAAGTTTCTCAGTTCAAAATTAGGAACAACTAGCACATATATTTTATATATTTTTGTACGAATACCTGAAATTAACAAACAGAATTATCCTATATCTATTCAATAAAGCTTAATTATTACAAGTAGTTCATTTTTAAAATTATCTTCGGAAACTCGTATTTCAGTTTTGTGCATGATCTTCCAAAATCTAATCTTGGTCTTGCATGAGCTTCAAATTATACTCTTCTGCTCAGTTAGCTCAGCTGCGATGCACTGTACTGAAATGTTAGTCAGTGAATGAACTTAACTAACTTGTTAAAGTAATAGATCATGACCAGCACATGATAATTACCATTACGAGTTTTAAGAAGAGAATCAGCTATATCTAAGCCTAGGATAACAAAAGAAAATTTATAACTTTCACAGAGTTACACTGCTATGGCCAATGGCCAGGTTTTTCTTTAGACAGCAAACATAGTGCAGTGCTTACGCCACCTTTCAATCTTTGGGATTACTAGTTGTTTCACAGATTATGCACTACGTTTGCTTGATTTTTAGCAGCAGTACACCACATTATCCCGTAATCAAAATTACTCATAAAAGTGCCACAGATTGATTCATAGCAGCAGTACACCACATTATCCTGTAATCGAAATTACTCATACAAGTGCCACAGATTGATTCATAGCAGCAGTACACCACATTATCCTGTAATCGAAATTACTCATACAAGTGCCACAGATTCAGTGCTTCTACACTGTTGTTACTAATCTGAAAAAATCGTGAATCCTTCTGCTGTATGATCTGAAGCAGAATTATCACTGCTTTTATGGTTTGTTGTCAGTGCTTTCACAGCTTCTTAGTTTCAAGAATATAGAACCTCAACGAATAGACAGGATCTTATCATTTGGCAAGATAGTTCATCCTTATTGCTCTATAATGATGTATAACAAAGCTTTACTCCTGCAACCTTGTAATCCAATGTGCAATTATCCCTTCTGGATTTTTAAAGTTCCTGATAAATTTCTATGGTGTATAGCCCACTTTCTACTTCACGAGTAGTATTTAACGAATAGTACTGCAAAATGTCCTTTCTTTGGTGTGCAGTTTCGACATTCAGGTGTCACATACACCTGCGTAGGGGTTAATTACGCTATTTTTTGAAATATCTAAATACAAATTAGCAATCTAACAAAAAAAGTTAATCGTTCCTCTGTTTGAAATCCAATAATAAATAATAGAAGGAATTTAAATTTAATTTTTCGTAAGAATCAGTAATTGAATATAATATTAACAAATTATGTTCACAAGCTTAGAGTTATCCCAAAATACTTACTAGTTTTGGGTAGTGTGATATCAAAAATATAATGATATATGAAAAACTTAATGTCACGTTTCGAAATTATTTTATAGTTATCAAAACACTTAAGTACAAATGTCAGTTATATACATTTTTGAAGTATTAGCACTTTACGGAATTAAAACTTTTCCACACGTCATATTATAGCTTTAATACAATACTAACTAGAACTAACAAGCATTTTGGAGTAGTTTAAGTTAGTTAGTATAGTCTCATACAGCTGTGGATGCATTATGATAATGATGGTAAAATCCCATTGTTTGATTAAAGTAGCTCAAGAGTTTTGAGCTGAAATTATAGTTTAAGTTAAAATCGGACCATCACCGCCCCCAGTGGCACAGCGATATGTCTGCGGACTTACAACGCTAGAATCCGGGTTTCGATACCCGTGGTGGGCAGAGCACAGATAGCCCATTGTGTAGCTTTGTGCTTAATTACAAACAAACTGACCGCCATCACTTACTTATTATTAAACTGCAAAAAAGCTATATCAGAAGAAAGCTGAGCATTTTTTCCTGTCAGATTATCAGTTTTAATTGAGATATCTCCATAAATGAATTAAATGTCACAAAAATTGCATTTAAAGTACTCCCTGTGCAGTTAGTTGTATGTGCCACTTAAGAAGCCGTCACCTTATGACTAGTGTAGTGTTTTCTCAATAATGCCCCCTCACACAGTGTACTATTCTTGGCATTTATTTCCCCAGCTGCCAGTCTCTGCACAAAACTGTAGTATATAAGCAAGAGTGGCGCTAGTAACGCAAAGGTTTTTTTCCATAATTGGTACCGAATGAAAACATTATACATAAAATACAAAATGATAATGCAGATATTACAACTAGTAACATTTGCCACATCTTTCTGCATCTATGAAAACATTACCCAGTTCCATTATCACTGGCATCAGTACCAAGGATGAATGGATAATCTTGCTGAAGATAAGCCAACACTAGAACCTCGGCTAATGAATATTTCAGTGACTAAAACGCAAAACATATTAGCAAATTTCACTAGCAATCGTTTGAGTTACCATCAATATCTATGTCAACAGTAAGAGCAGCTTTTCACCATCCAAAGGATGCCACCTCATTGGGGAGGTAAGTGGAGATCAAAGGATGCTGACTATTAAGTGGCATCAGAGTACACGGCTGTCCTCTATAGTTCGACACCAAAGGGTGCGTACCCAGAGGAATGAGTAAAATGATGAGGTTATCTATGATGAGTGCGAAGATAGTTCGCGAGCGAACCACCAGAGGGTGTTGTAGATCCACATATATCCACAAGTCTCAACATGCGAATTTGTCATCAACTTTATAATTTTCGCTTTGGTAACAATCAAAGCCTTAAAATTAATAATTTGAATATCTATATTTTTTACAGTTATAGTCATTTATTTTACGTAGTCCTGAAAAGGACAGGGTGAAGCGGATAGTGCTACTAAGGTACTATAGGTAGATGTTCTTACCAAAGTAAAATAGCCAGATAGTGCTACTATAGGGCAGTATTACTATACTTCTCTAGGCAGTCATTATGTTATGTCTAAACTTATGATTATAGTTTTCACTTAGATATGAAGTATGTATGAAGTATAAAATGCTGGTCTGTCCAGATTAAATTAACTTTCATATAAGACTAGTACATTTTAGTTAGGGTACAATTTTTATATATTTTCTACTCAATTATACTTATGAACTGAATGTTTCTAACATCTATTAATAACATCCGCTTTGTTGAACAAAACATAAAATGTATTCCATGTACCCTCCCCTCTTACATAAATGATACTACTCACTTTCTTAACATAATAGAAGATATTAATACTAACGGAGAGTTACCACCCAACAGCCTTCTTTTCATGATGGATGTTTCTTCCCTTTACACCAATATTTCACATGATGAAGGACTACAAACTCTAAAGTCCGCATTAAATCTTTCTCAACAATCAGAATCTCAAACAGTAACTGATCTTGCCAACCTGGTTTTAACTCTGAAAACTTCGTATTCAATAACGAGCATTACATTCAGGTTAACGGTATTGCAATGGGTACCAAAATGGCTCCCAATTATGCCAACATTTTTATGAGTCATATTGAAAGCCAGGTTTTACAACTAAGCCCTGTAAAACCTCATACATGGAAACGTTACATTGACGACATATTTTTCATTTGGATAGCCGGTCTTAAATCACTTAAAGAATTTATTTCATATACAAACTCCTTTCACAAAACAATGAAGTTTACCTGTGATTACTCGCCAACCCAAATTAACTTTCTTGACGTCACTGTTTTTCTAAAAGACGGAATTTTATACACTGACTTGTACAAAAAAACTACAGACAGACCACAATACCTTCACTATAAAAGCTGTCACCCCTCTCACACTAAACGAAACATTACCTACAATCAAGCTCTTAAAACAAAGAAATATAAAGCTACCGAAATCGACAGACAAATTGAAAGGGCTAACAACACTCAGCGGAAAAACGTCCTAAAACAGAACAATACCAAACTTTCGAGTACAATTCCTCTGATTATTACCTATCACTTTAAACTCAGAAACGTTTCACGAATTCTGAAAAACATTTTCATCTCCTACAACTGAACGATCGCCTTAAACAGATATTTCCAGAAGTTCTCGTTGTCTCCCTCCGAAAAAGCAGAACTCTAAAAGATATCCTTATTCACACAAAAATATTTGTCGTCCATGTAATAAAACGCATTGTCAAACCTGCAAGTTTATAAAAACCACCGACTCATTTTCTGACAAGGACAATCAAAGAAACTTTAAAATATCCAAAGAAATCACTTGTGAAACAAAAACATCATTTACCTTATACAGTGTAAAAATGCAATTACCAATATGTAGAACATACACAAACAACTCTTAGAGAACGTTTCAACAACCATAATCTTCTATTAACACCGAAAAAGATCTCCCTGTTGCTCAACACTTTAACCAACCTTGTCATTCCATTAACGATGTTACTCTCATCGGCATTAAAACAGGATTCAAAACTAAAGCAGATAGGGAAGTAAAAGATGCTTATTGGATTACTAATCTAAACACTGTTCAACCTTTCGGAATTCATCTAAATCCTGGAATCAGTGGTCTCCGTTCATTTGTTTCATCTCTGTCAGAAAAATAATTTTTATTCTTTGCTTATATTTTTCATGTAATGTGAATGGTGAATTTCCTAAAACTTACTATTTATTTAAGATAATTTTTCATACCTATTTTTATAAATTGATTTGCATAACTTATCTTTTTCAATAAGTCTCCAGGTGTCACCTTTATTTTACTTAAACACTTAAGTATAGTTTTAAATATACATATATTTATCCATTTCTAAAGTAAAATATCCCTGACACCTTTTCACTTATACTCTCGCCATAGGAAATGAGATGCTTAGAACAGTACATAGAGAAATAGACTAAACATTTCCTGGAAAACCGGATGACCTTCGTGACGTCACTAAACTCCCTTTATATATATCACCCATTCGATTACACCACCATTCCCAGTTTGCCCCTGAAGAAGGAAGGTCCACCTTTCAAAAGCGCTCGGCTTATAGGGGTTTCATTCAATTCATTTGAAGAATTAGATAGGGGATTATGATCTTAGATCAACTGTTTAGGTTTATAGCTTAACATTCACAGTATATTTGGAAGATGATTTATCACAGAATGAATCGTCTATCCAGGCATATAACCTTTTTTAAATTGGTACTTCACTTTACTAACATGTACTGCTGCTGCAGTGTTTATTTTCGTCACCAAAAAATAGAACAAATTTCAGGGATTCATTCCGAGACCATATACATACGAGGCCAAGGGTCTGAAAAGCATAGACAAGCACTTCAGTAGTAGTAGCGTAGTTTCCTTCTTATAGTTGGGTATTCAACCATGCAGTTCTCCTTTAAGTTACAAAGTTCGCTAAAATCTTGTATTCAATCTATGCTAAACGAAAACAGACGATAACTTTCTTGAGTTATGGGAACATTCAAACACATAGCAATAAGACTTGTAATATTTTTTTCCAAAACTTTTCTTTACTGAACCAGAACTAGTTGGGTTAGATGGGAATACAATACCTAAAATTAAATAACTTAGTAAATTATTTAACATCAATGATTGATATAGAGTTTTGATCGAAACTTTGTTTGTTACATTTCCAGATGACCTATATGACATAATAATACAGTTTGAGTTTTTACATCTTAAATATCAATGAAATTGTTATAAGAGTTACGAAAATTAATAAAGTTCATTGAAGTAACAGAAATACGAGAAAGTTATATTACGTTATCACATAGTTTCCTCTTAAGTTACAGTCATAAAAAATTATGTTCAGTATATGCTGAAAAAAAATATATATATATGAAAATGTACTACAACGTTCTTGAGTTACGGGAATTCCTGAACATAAGGGATAACAATAGGGAATAAGAAATTATGTTTCCCACTCAAGAATGTCATGGTATGTTTTCATTTAGCATATACTTAACATAAGTTTTTATATATCTGTAACTTAAGGGAGAACTGTGTGGGTGACTACCCTAGTATTGGAGGGAAATTATGTTATTTACTATCTGAGTGCTTGTCTACACTTTATGGACCCTTGTCTGCATAAAGAGACAGTCTCAGCATGAGACCTCAAGGCTGCCATCAAACACAGGTCCCAGATTTTTTTTTCTTTTCACTGACGAAAATAGACACTATATCAGCAAGTGGCTCTGCATTGCACACATATTTACTGTCAAAAGAACATTTTCATCAGTGATCGCAAAATCAGTGGATAAGATTCATTTGGTCTCTACTAAAGACACAACTGGCTTCTTAATATATACGAGGGAAACTATGTTACCGACTATTGAAATTCTTGTCTGCACTTTGCGAACCCTCAGCTTCGTACACTGATGGTCTCGGCATGAGTAACTGAAATGTGTTCTTTTCATCAATGAAAATGGACACTCCAATCGCAGTACATATTAGGAAAGTGAAGTGCCAATTTAAGAAAGGCCATATGCCTGGTTGGACTACTTGCAAGAGAACAAAGGTCTTTGATAAATCATCTTGCAAGTTTACTATGAATGTTTAGCTATAAACCTAAACAGTTGATCTAAGATCATAATTCACTATCTAATACTTGAGATGCTGTTAATGAATGTTTCTAACATTCATTTCATCGGTCTAACTGAGCAGAAAATATACAAAAATTGCACACTAACTAAAATGTACTAGTCTTGTATGAAAGTTAATTTAATCTTGGCAATCCATGTGTCAGTTTGCGTTCTTCCTAAATATCAAAGATTATCGAGCTGTCGGCTTATCAGTGACAGTTGCCCCTCCGATAAATTTAAAGAACACAACCCCAATTGTAAGATGGGTGATACTGTTATTTCTTTAAGTGTCTAAACAATTACATCCTGGAAAAAAATAAAGACTATATATATATATATCTTTTTAAGCTATATTTGTAAACAATAATAGCTTTAACTTACGGATATGTGAATTCTAAATCAAAAACACAAAGTAGTAACTTAAAACAAAAAATAACTTCCTAATGTACCCACAGATCCTGAGAAAGAGAATGTATATTTAGCTTTCTATATTGCTATGTAAAGTGCAAGAACAAATAAATTCATTTTTTATTAACTGTTAAGTTCAGTGACATAAAAAATCCAATCTTCATTAATTAAGTTATAATTAAAATATAATGAACATATAACTTATATAGGTTGTAAAGTATAATCTGTAATGATAAACATTGTACAATAAACGTGGTGGATTTATAAAATGTGAAAGAAAAAATATGTCTTTTTTGTAGACCATATCTTTTATCTTAAGAAATAATAAAAGCAACAAAATTAAAATGTTTTTTTTCAAGAACTTTTGTATTATTATCACAGTTATTTGTTCCTAAAATCTTCAAAAGTAAGATGCATACATATTATTTTTGATAAATCTTGAATAATGTCGTCCTTTTCTAACTTGAAGTTTTGTTAATAAGCGTTTCAGTATGTGTAATATTTGCCAAGTCTGTGATTTCACTTATATATATTTGTTGGTGAAAATAGGTCAGTTTTAAGCGGTAGGGGAAGGGTAATATGAGGGTCAAAATATCCAGTATCCAGACGACGAGGATAGTCAAACAAATTATGAATTTCAAAAGCATGATGTGTTTTGTAGAGTTTCTAAATTAAGAAACTTTCCATGCACATATTAGCTCAAATCATTTGGGTAATGTCCCTTATGTTTCGTTTACGATGATTTGACTAATAACATGCTAAAACAAGTATATACATTGGAATGTACATCGATATTTTATAAACTAAGATGTTTGTAGTTTTCGGAAACAACATATTAGTATATCTAATTATTGAAGTTTTATTAATAAATGTTTCAGTATGTGTGATACTTGTTAAGTCTGTGATTTTACTTACATATATTAATGATAACATACTGGACTGTGATGAAATGTGACGTTTATATAAGAAAATCATAGAACACTGATTTTTTAACTGACAAAAAACTATTAATATAATCAAAGTATAAATGATGTGAAAGATAATGCATTGCACGTTACCGTACATCTTATAACACTGTTTCAAAATCTCAGTAATTATGTGATGAAAATATGTGTTTTGAAATGTAAAATAGTCATAAACTAGTTGATTTTTGTTTTTGCTTTAAGATTAAAATCTGTTCGTCAGTATACGATCTTACAAACTGATATCTTTCATGTTTAGCTTGCATTGAACGCACTGTGTAAACAAATAATACTGTTGGTGTCACAAAATAATGATGTTTGAATATAATACACTAGTTAGAATCCTCCATTCATTTACTTATGTCGTGAGATGTCTTTACATTGTTACACAAATAAACTACAGTATTGACATGAAAAAAATATATATACTCTAACTGAATCATTCAACTCTCGCGTGAAGACAACTTTATCAAAGATACTATGATACATAAATTTGTTGTTGAATTGTGTTACGTAATTACCATCGCAAGCGACCAATCACCTGAACAAAATGTACACCAAGTTTATACGAAGGTCACAAGACAATAACTTATCAACTGAACAATACAGTAATTTGGGGAAAAAAATGAATTATGCTACGGTGATACGAAAACCTGTAATTCTGATTTACATAAATCAAATAATATAGTAGTACTTGTTTGTAACTTTAGTAAATTCTATATTAGTGAGCTCACCAAGTGTCTGTGAAGTTGAACAATATACAGATATCATAAGTATAGATTTAAAAACTGAAACTTATATTTATATATTTGTAATAAAAAAATGTTATGTTTTCATCCTATGTAAATAAAATAGTGTCGTTTGGATTATATAATTGTGCACATATTATATTGTAAACATGATTAGCATAATTAAAATAAGTGAATGTTCAAAATACACAATACTTTAAATATGTAATCATACAGAAACGTTCAATTAGAAATACAACAAGAAAGACTTAGAGTTCTGGAATTTTAATCCTTGTGCCCCTAGGTCTGACAATTCGTTCATTAACTACTCATAGTAAAGATTGTGTACGGATTGTTCTTTTTACCAACCACCTAGAACTTAGTCTTGTACTCCCAACCTCCCAACTGTACTGTGAGTCATAGCTATCGCCATTTGTGTTGGATCCTCAGACAATATTAGTGTGAGTTAAAAATCTGTGTAAGGTAATCATTACAATCTGCGGGTCGCGGGTTCGAATTCCCGTCACACCAAACATGCTCGCCTTTTCA
>NW_013666331.1:48072-51242 GCF_000517525.1 Limulus polyphemus | reverse complement strand
AATTTTAATCCTTGTGCCCCTAGGTCTGACAATTCGTTCATTAACTACTCATAGTAAAGATTGTGTATACATTGTTCTTTTACCAACCACCTAGAACTTCCCAACCTCCCAACTGTGAGTCATAGCTAACGCCATTTGAGTTGGATCATTAGACAATATTAGTGTAAGTTAAAAATCTGTATAAGGTAATCATTGCAGACGTTTTGATTTACACATGAAGAAAGTTCGTTCACATCAAATAGACTCTACTCTAAAGGCACAAATTTTTATTAATTTTAAATGTATGGTATGTCTTGTATTTCAAGTGAGTGTTCTATAGAATATCATAAACTGGTAAATGTTGTTATTTCGAATATTTCATATAATAGTAAAGTAATTGGTTATTTAAGCAGTAAGTCATTCATTTATTATACTTAGTTGTAGCAAAATGATTTACTATAGGGTTTATTAACAAGGTGTTAAAATCAGAATAATTACTTACAAAGCGAATCAGTAAGATTGTATGTGATAAATATTTAGAGATTTAAACAATTATTGTAAAAAGGAAAAAAGGATTTTATACAAATAAAGCAAAATACTGATGATTAAACAAAGATTGAACAATGAACTTATTCGCCTTTGACAATGCGTGATAAAAACAGGACATATGTAACAGTGTTATAATAACTGCCTCGTTCAATATTAAGTTTTTGCACATATTTGTAAAATGTGTGGAATACAATAAAATATATAAGTGAAGACTATAATCATAAGTTGAAACATTATAGATTAACGCCTGAGCCCTAAAGAACCATAGTAACACTGCCCTTACTAACATTATCCCCCTCACCCCGTCCTGTTCAGGACTATGCAATATAAGTGAGAATAATTGTAAAAAATATAACATCTAAATTAGATAAATTATTAATTTTAGGGCTTTGATTGGTACTGAAGTTAAAACGTATTTAATGATGTAATCAATCATTGAGACATCTTGATATTTGTTGATCTACAACACACTCTAGTGGTTTGCTCACAAACTATCTGCATGCTCATCATAGCTGACTTCATTGTCCTACTCTTCCTCTAGCAATGAGCCCTCTGGTGTCAAACTATAATGTCACCCTCCCCTTAGACAGCCGCGCCCTGAGGTGTCACTTCGTGGACATCATCGTCTCTGTCACCCCCACCTATTCTCGACATCCTTTGTATATCACGTAACAGTTATGTAATCCTCAAGTGACGACATCCTTTGCATATTATGTAATAGTTTCATCTACACACATCTGGTTACCCTCCACTGAGGCGGCATCCTTTGGATGGGGAAGAGATACCTTAACTACTTATGTCAATATTACTTACACAATCCTCATTAATGGTTATCCCGAGACCCTGGACACACGCTCTGATTGTCTTCTTCAGGCAAAATGGCTAGACTAGACGATGACGTCATAGTTCCACGAAGTGGCACCAGAGGGCTGGAAGTTGTCATGACACTTGACGATGGAAGTTGTATGCTGCCAGAGAGTGTGTTGCTGAGAGGTGTCACTTGACATCATAGTTTGATTGTTACTCTACAGAGATCATGTTGCTATGAATCATAGTTCCATGAAATGGTACCAGAGGGTGCGGATGTTTAAGGTAAGGGATGATATCGTAATCGATACCAAAGGGTCTGTTACTATGGCAGACAGTATTACCAAAGTACTATAGGTAGATGTAATTACTAGCACGATGGTGTCACTTGGCAAATTGTGTGTGTTTTACAAAGGCGGACGGTGTTTCTATAGGCGGACAGTGTTACTATACTTCTGTACGATTGCATGCAGATTTCAACTTGCCTCAACTTATTTTGATAGTTTTCATTTATATATCAAATGGCCCGGCATGGCCAGGTGGTTAGGGCGGTCGACTCACAATCTGCGAGTCACGGGTTCGAATCCACTTAAGACAGCCGTGCACTCTGGTATCATTTCGTGGAACTATGATTCCTATTATCACGCTATATATTGAATAACATTTAAATTATGATGTCACGTGACATATTCTAGCAAAACACTCTTTGGCAGCGAGAACTTCCGTCGTCAAGTGTCATGGCTACATGACAACTTCCAGCCCTCTGGTGCTACTTCGTGGAACTTAGACGTCATCGTCTCTTTGTGTGATTCTATGACGTCATTGGCTAGCCCCGCTCTACTGCCTGAGGCAGCCAATATTCTCACTCAGCCACCTCTAATGCTTTGGTAGCTCTTTGTTCACTTTGTGATGCAGTTAAGCTGATACAACACTAGCTATACAGCCAGCTCCAATAATTAGGTCGTCAAGAAATTAATGTCGCTTTTTTATATGCAAAACCCCGAACCATTTATATGTAAAAAAACGTTTATTAAATGAAATATTCTCCATTCTTATCGATGATGCTTTTCCATCTTACAATCAGGTTGTTAATGCCCTGATAAAGAAATCAATTGGCTTTGAAACAAAAAACATGTCAATGTCCTCTTTGACACCTTCCACATTTGCATACATTTTCCCATTAAGATGGTGTTGCAGCGAATGAAAAGGATGATAATCTGATGGTGCTATAACTGGAGAATATGGTGGGTGGGGGAGAACTTCCCAACCCAACAATCTTGTGTTGCGTCAAATGTGCCACATATACACGTGCATTGTCGTGGAGAAGAACGTCTTTCCAATTGACGAGTAAAGGTCGTTTCTGATGAAGGGCTTAATTTAAACGTTCCAGTTGCTGACTATAGATCTTTGCATTGACAGTTCACTGTGGATTGAGGAGTTCGAAATGAATTACTCCTTTGATGTCCCATCAAATGCAAAGCATTATTTTCTGTGGATGGAGTCCAGGTTTTGGAGTTGGAAGTAGTTTTTGTTTAGGACTGAGCCATTGCTTTTGGCGTTTGATATTCGCATAGAGAATCCATTTTTCATCACCATTGACAATTCTGACCAAAAATGGTTCACGCGCATTACGCGCCAGAAAAGACGAAGCGACATTCACATGTTGGAAACGATAATCATTAGAGAGTTCGTGAAGCACCCAAACACCTTCTTTATGGAGTATTCCCATATTCCTTAGATGTTTACGTAATGTTTCATGAGAGACATGCAATTTCAGGGCCATTTCACGAGTGTGTTGCCTTGGGTTAGACTCAACAAGTGTTATCAGAGCATCA
>NW_013666331.1:46427-47853 GCF_000517525.1 Limulus polyphemus | reverse complement strand
GGCTACACTAATGTGACGTTTAGGCGGTTCGTTTAACTATTATACGTGATGTATGTTGTTGTTTTTTTTGGGGGGGGGGGGGTTTAATGAAAGTGTTTCAAAACGCGACATTAATTTCTTGATGACCCAATACTTCTGCCTCATTCACTGTGTTGATAACCATTACAAATGAAAAATGAATAGTTGTGCACTCATAGTTACAAACCAGCACTAGCACACAGCCAGTACTAGAAATGATATCTGTATTGTCTTAGCAAGTCGGATTAATTTCTGAACAAAATAGCAGTGTTTCTTGCATTGATTTTATAACCACAGCGGACGATAGTATCACAATAGAGTGAAACCAGACATCCCCACAAAAGATCACTTGTGCCTTTGGGGAAACTGTACCAATCTCTTCAACATATACTCGTGCAGTCCACCGTGTCTGGTCTCTGAACAGATTTGTAGTTCTCGCGTTCACGGGTAATGCCAGCTGAAAACTTCTGTATCGGCTCCATCCAAGATTAAAGACTACGATCTTCTTTCTGCAGAGAGACAAGTAGAACACAGATTACATAATGGAGGTGCACCTTTCCAGTCGCATCTGGATTTCACTTTTCGCCAAAACAAAGTCAGTATCGACTGGCCAATGTGATGCTTTATTTGGAGTGCCTGATACACTGCGAGGCCAAGCAAGGTTCTAGTTGCACAATTGTCTACTAAAAACTGAGCTTGACGTCCACGTATTATCTCATACATGTACCACGTCATGCCAATTCTATGATTATCCAAACTAACCACTTTATCTCTGGACGCAAAAGCCTGTCAGATCCAATTCTGGCTCCACTAGTTTAAAATAGGTAAAGTAATTGTGGTCACAATTCGCTTTCGACCCTCCATTTTGTGTGACCTTATATAACAATAATGCTGTTGAAAGGCTTTGGTAACTTTAATTATTACAGCATTTTTGAAAAATGAAATGACACACCTATAGATTTTATATCTAAAATTTTGTTTGTTTTAGTTTGATATAGCGCAAAGACATGATAAAATCGTAAAGCCAAATAATCGTTTGGAAAATAAGTGGGTGTCCATTATTGATTTCCGTAGCAGGTAAAAGCTTAGTTATAAGATGTTATTAATTGATTCTCGTAACCAACAAGAAGGGAATGTCATTACTGATATAGAATAAAAATAGTTTATGAGAACTAAGTTAGTAGTTTAATCGAAATATTAAATAGAGTAAGCCAAGACATTTATTTTAATAAAATGTCTTTAAAATAATTTAGTGTTTAGAAATACATTATTGGAGGTTCTGAAAAGCATATCAAAACCATTTTGTTCTCCTGGTCAGGAATAATCAGTAAGTATGAGCGATACGGATCATTAGTAGTTTAAATTCGATTTCGATGACGAGGAACCCACTTTGAGACTCATAATGGCT
>NW_013666331.1:24471-45535 GCF_000517525.1 Limulus polyphemus | reverse complement strand
AATTGTTAACTACGATACATTACAATGTTACTGGTGACAATTGTTAACTACGATACATTACAATGTTACTGGTGACAATTGTTAACTACGATACATTACAATGTTACTGGTGACAATTGTTAACTACGATACATTACAATGTTACTGGTGACATTTGTTAACTACGATACATTACAATGTTACTGGTGACATTTGTTAACTACGATACATTACTATGCTATTGGTGACATTTGTTAACTACGATACATTACTATGCTATTCGTGTTATTTTCAAAAGCGTTCGATTACGACCTTTTTATGAACTGAGAAATGTATATTTTACCATTTTTATCGATTTACTTTGACCTAAAATAAAGAAAATAATACATGTCCAACACATTTACTCCATCCAGTTAGAGGCACAATACATTATAATTGACGAAATACTTCATTTTCAGAGCTGCCTTCAATATTTCACAGTTTCTGATTTTTATATAGCTATAAATTTTAGCTGAAATTTCAAGACGTAAAAAAACAAAGACGGGCCGTAAAACAGTTTAGTACAAAAATATGTAGAATGTCATAAGTAGCAACAAATGATGTGAACGTTCACTTTAAGAATACTTGTTTAATGTGAACCTTTATAAATTGTGCTTTTGACATGTTGACGTCTGTCTCTGACGAACAATTTATCGTTACCATGACGACGATTACAGCATGTCAACATGTTTTGATCACTATGCAATTAAGTTTTTTTTTATATATTTGAGCAAGGAAATTCAGAACTAATACTTTCAAATCAAAAGAAAAAAAACTTTTTGGTGCTTTTTTTTTTACAAAAAATCAAATAACTGTCGAATAGCACACTAAGTTTAAATAAGCCTATATTTAAGCATTTTTTTAAGTAATTAACTATTTAGAAATTGCGTTTTAAAAAACTGTATTTAAATCCCTCGGTAGACTCAGACTATATCGAATTTTGAAGATACATATTTGTTTTGTTTATCTTAAACTCAATATTTAAGCATCACGTGCATAAAGAGTTCGGTTATTCATAAAATGTTATTCGTAATGCATCATCTACACAAGATCAGAAAACGACCTTTAAGTCCAATACAACGAACTTAGCGTGATAATTGTTTACTATAAACTAATGTCGCTAAGTTCAAAACAAGAGTCGTTCTTATTTGCGGTAATGAGAATTGTGTGACCACTTCTCTAATGTAATTGAATGTTTTGTTGTTGTCGTTTTTTATGTGCAAAGGTTGAATTATTCAAAATTTTGACACGCCATCTTGAGAAGTTCGGATTTTTCTGAGCCTTTGATAGTAGAGTCACTGGTTTCGAGCCTTGCATGATCTCAATTTTTTTCCAAAAAAAAATAAAGAAAAACTTGGTTAAATAAGCTATATCAAACCTAATTAACTAATATTTACCCTTATATTGTAGGCTTAACATGGTCCAAACTATTTTACTTCAAAACGTACCTTTATCGAAATATAATTATACAACAAAGACTGAGGTTTTACTACGGAATAAATCAATAATATATGGTCTAATTCTTCACTGATTACATTACTTATATCTGAGGAAGACGACTGTATTGCTCCCGATTGCTAAATTACAAAAATAAACGAAAAACACCGAATCGTACCTGAGGATCATAACTACAATTCACTTTTCAAAGATTCTTACATAACAGCATAATAAGTCAAAACATAATGTTATCTAGTGTTCGCAAATAACAACTAACACGTTAAGACAAACATTCCCTTATAAATGGTTAGCACATAAGATTTTAATGTGTTAAACACTACTTGTCTCTGTGTCCAAACTGATCTCTGATTCCTCTTTATGAATTGTTCTTTATTTTATTACTTAAAAATAAATTTATTTTGAATTAAATAAATAATAAGGTAACAAGGGGGCGCAATTCATGAGTCCTCGGATTACAGTACGGACACGCCCGCCTTGTTAGTATTGGTTGCTTTATTATTATTAAAAACAACAACAAGTAAGTAAACAAACATCTGGTCGAGGTAAGCCTAACGAAACTGGTTGTAACAGTTCAACAAACGTGATGCGGTAACGTGGGTTGTTACTGTTGTTTTTATCCATTTGCTAACAATAACCCAGCAACAATAAAACTAAATCGATTTCACACTCCTTTAACATTGGTGTACTCATCGCTGTTATGAGCGTAACAGAAATATTCGGAAGTGTTTCAGATACCACCTTTTTTGTCATCATTTCTTCAAGAAATATTACAAACGTGCAGAATTCTACACGAATATATCTAACTGAAAGGAATTATGTGTCCAGGTCCGTGCTGCCCTTGGAACTACTTTTTTTCCGTAGCCATTTGTGCTCAGTATTATGGGCATCATTACGTGTTATTGCCCAGCACCGTAATTTCCATTCATTTGTAACAAGCTTCTGGAAAGTACGTCAGAGTAAATATTAGGCTATAAGTCTTGGCGAACTTTCCACGGACCCTACATTATACGTGAACATCGACTTTCAAAACGACACTTACGAAAAATAATTGCACAAAAAGTCCAAGAGATCGTAATCAAATTACTTCATAGTTATGTCGGAGAAGAGGCTAGCAGGAACATCTGTTTTATTCTCCGTGGTTTGCAGAAACGCTACTGTGGTCTTGGATGTGTAAGTTGGTTCTTCAATCTGATACAACATACTTTGGCGGAGCGAAAGGAGTTTCTTCTCGTATAATTGGTGTCAATACTTTCTCCTGATAATGATTACGATTCTGCTTTACTTCACTGTCCAGTTTGTGATGCTTAAAGTTCAATTTATATCAGAAACTAATGCCTCTCTTTAGATTACTTGAATTATGTTGGAACTCCTTAATTACCACGTGGTTATCAGCAAAACGTCTATTTCCTGTAGCATTCATTGAAGTAGGCCTAGCATGGCCAGGTGGTTAGGGCGCTCGACTCGCAATCTGAGGGTCGAGGGTTCGAATCCCCGTCACACCAAACATGCTCGCCCTTTCAGCCGTGGGGGCTTTATAATTGTGACGGTCAATCCCACTATTCGTTGGTAAAAGAGTAGTCCAAGAGTTGGCGGTGGGTGGTGATGACTAGCTGTCTTCCCTCTAGTCTTACACTGCTAAATTAGGGATGGCTAGCGCAGATAGCCCTCGTGTAGCTTTGCGCGAAATCCATAACAAACAATCATTGAAGTACATCCAGGCCTCATCAAATATGCCAAGGTATTTTTATACCTTATATATATTGTGTTCTTGTTGTTTGTTGTTAAGCTCAAATCTCCACAACGAGCTAGAAGAAAAACTTTAATATAAGTTTAACATAACAGCAGATGTACAACGTTTCGACAAGGTTTTGTCATCATCAGGTCGAAACGTTGTACATTTGCTGTTATGTTAAACTTATGTTAAAGTTTTTTCTTCATTACCCATTCAAGCCGTCTCCAGCCATTATTAGTCTCAACGTGGGTTCCTCGTCATCGAATTAATAGACCTTTGATTCCTTACAAACACAACGACAACATTGGGTTTTAGATTATGTTATAAAATGATTCATTTATTTTACATAGAAAAAAAAACAAAACAGAAAAGGTTCCATACTGAGACTTTAGCAAAGGCATACAAAATGTAGAATCGAACTGCTGAGAACATATTATGCACACTCTTCGAGCAAAGAAGGATGCTCAGTGTGGACATACCAGTCATCCTATTACTCCTGCAGGCTAGTCACGTGACGAAAATGAAGAACGTGATACGACAACGAAACGAGGTTGGAGCGTATATGCAACAGTGATTAGCTGTTCCTATGCAGTCCTTGAGGACGTTACTGTTTTCTCGAGAATTGTGGTTTCTTACTGGCTGTCATTTTCTCCTTTACATTCCACTGATGCATTAGTACGTAAGTGGAGCGTCAACTTAATTGTTGTTATTGGTTCTCTGACATTGGTTCAAGCCTTAACGTATATATATTTATAATCGTAATTATGTCTAGCACGAAAACAAACACATTTATTGTCATTATTTACACCAAAAACTGCTCTTTCTTGTTTTACTGTACCATTTTTTTTTCAAGGAATAAATAATTTCAAAAAGCTAGTTTTGTTTCGAATCTCGCACGAGGGCTACCTGCGCTAGCCTTCACTTATTTAGCAGTGAAAAACTAGAGGAAAGGCAGCTAGTCATCACCAACCACCGCTAACTATTGGGCTACTATTTTTACCAACGAATAGTGGGATTGACCGTCATTTTATAACGCCCCGACGACTGAAAAGGCGAGCATGTTTGGTGTGACGGGGATTCGAACCCACGACCCACAGATTGCGAGTCGAGCACCCTAACCACCTGGCCATGCCGAGCTTGAGGACTTACAACGCTAAAAATAGGGACTTGATACAAGCATTGCTTTGTGAGATTAGAATAATCGAACACGTCAGAAATATGCTACTTTGAAGACAAAAAATATGAAAATTCAAAATTCTAGTGAGTGTAAGCACATAGTTTAATCGCTAGAGGGCATGGATGTACTATTACAGGATTTTTACATTTAAAGGCTTACTCGGACCCGGGCAACATTTCTAGTGGCTTAGTTTTAATACCAGAATAAAAAAGTGAATAGTGTTTGGGTGGTTGTTATTTAGTTTAATAAAAACATACATAAGGAAGGTTACTTTTACTTTATAAGGTGGTTGTTATTTAGGTTAATAAAACATACATAAGGAAGGTTACTTTTACTTTATAAGGTTGTTGTTATTTAGTTTAATAAAAATATACATAAGGAAGGTTACTTTTACTTTATAAGGTGGTTGTTATTTACTTTTAATAAAAACATACATAAGGAAGGTCACTTTTACTTTATAAGGTGGTTGTTATTTACTTTTAATAAAAACATACATAAGGAAGGTACTTTTACTTTATAAGGTTGTTGTTATTTACTTTTAAAATAAAAATATACATAAGGAAGGTCACTTTTACTTTATAAGGTGGTTGTTATTTACTTTTAATAACGGTATGTCTGCGGACTTACAACGCTAGAAACCGGGTTTCGATACCCATGGTTGGCAGAGCACAGATAGCCCATTGTGCAGCTTTGTGCTTAACTTCAAACAAACAAACTTTTAATAAAAACATACATAAGGAGGGTTACTTTTACTTTATAACATGATAGCATTTTGCGGGGCTTATGCAAACTGCGTGCCACTGGGGACACGTTTACCTCCCTTATATAATAACTCACAATCTTTGGACAGTACATTGCCGCCATGGATAATTGTATGCCTGAAGAATAAGGCTACAGATCTTTCCGAGAAAGGATATGCGTAAAACAAAGCAAGAAAAAGACGAAAAGTTCGGGAAACACAAACTTAAAAGACAAAATTATTTATATTATAGTGTTTGTTTGTTTGTAATTAAGCACGAAGCTACACAATGGGTTATCTGTGCTCTGCCCACCACGGGTATAAAAACCCGTATTCTAGCGTTGTAAGTCCGCAGACATACCGCTGTGCCACTGGGGGCAATATAACATATAGTGAACAGCATTGACAAAGGGAGATAACCACATACACATTACTACTGCCGCTACTGTTGTCAAAATTTACAAATTGATCATCCGGGAAATCCAAACCACTCACTCTGAAAGTGGTTGCTAAGAAGTTTCACATGTCCTAGTTAAGTAAAGAAGTAATAACCACAAATACACGCGTTGTTTCCCAGACACGCTGGTGAGAGAAGGACAAGCTGTAGGAAAATATACCAGAGGTCCTCCAGTGTCTCAGCGGTAAGCTTGACGTTTTATAACGCTGAAAACTGAGTTTCGATACCCGTGGTGAGCACAGCACAGAATTACCCATTCAAGCCGTCTCCAGCCATCATTAGTAGTTTATTTGATAACGTTTTAACTACTATGATGTTTTGAGTAAAAACAGTTTTCTATGGTTAAATTTTTAATGAATATGTAGACATATTATGTAGATTCTTGTAATTAAAGTTAATGTGTTAATTTATTTCTTCTTTTTTAATGTTTATCTTATTTCAGAGAATCCTGCTGTCCTAAACTGAAAAGTATTCAAATTCAAGATATAATTTCTTCCGTAAAACTATAGTTTTTTGGATATCACCTATTAATCATCAAAATTATGCAACTTAACTACCGTTAAAGTATCAGACTGAAAAATTAAAATGGCTTTTATGTTTTCATAAATACTGCCGTAAACTTTCCAAGCTTAAATATCCAGCACATTGTCATTATTTTGAGTGAACATCAGATTTAATCAGTAGATTAAATTTTCTGTGGAAAGAAAACTTTTGTACGAACTGTGATGAGAGTAAATTCTGAGTTAGTCTTCATTCTTGTCAGAGTCTTATATAGTGCTTCGTAAAAATAGTATATTTTATGTTATATTCTAATAGCACATATTTGCCCCTGGTGACTCAGCGATAAATCTTAGGGATTATAACGATAAAAGCTGAGTTTTTTCTACACCCGCAGTGGCCACAGCACAGATAACACATTGTGATATATATATATATACACACACACACGTTTATTCTTGTTTCGTTTTTTCCAAAGGCCTTAGCAACTATTACTTTCCAAACTATCCAACACAGTTTCAATATAAGTGATGACCATAGGACAATGGATGATAGCTGCTTGATTATCACAGTTTAGGATGGCTGAAGTTGGTAAAAATGATATCTGGAACATCAACAGTTTGAAAAACTGGAGAAAACTGAGCTGAAAGGCTGTTACGATTCTTGCTTTTCAAGCTATCATGTGGCATTTCATTATGCGACATATTCACCGCAATTAGTGATTGTCATTTGATTTCCTTCACAAGCCTAGACAGTCATGTAATTGAAAAATCAATGGCTGCAAGGAAATAGTGTTCCTTGCTTTCTAATGTATTGAGGGATTTTCTGAAGCAAAATTTCATATGATATTTTGAGGTAACCACTCTCCTGATCTAACTGAGTGTCAAGAACTCTGCTGAGCATGCCACCTGGTCTTTTATGTTCTTCCTCATGCATTTGTATGTTTCTACTTGCAGTGAGAAGTTGTATTTCTTTTAAGTGTATATTAATTTGGGCTGGTGATAATTTTAATTGAAAAAGTCTTAGTTCTGCTGAATTCTGCCAATGCTTATTTATTTTTTGAGACCCGAGTTAAGTTTAATGGTTTCTACATAGCAGCACGTTACTGTATCGTGGCTATTGAGATGTAACATGTTCGAGGTAAGCCAAGATTGTTACTGCAGTACTTAGCATGCAAGCCAGAGGCAGTCTATTTTAAGCTACTAGTCTATGTAATGATGTGTAATTGTAATATATATGTAAGGAAATATATGTCTGTAAATAAATATATGTGTATGGTCTTGCATGCATGTATGAGTTTACATAAAGTAATTCATGAATATTGTGTTGAATAGATGGATCACTTATGCAAAGAACACAATAGCTTAACGACATATGAATGGAAAGGATTTCATTTGGATGTTAACACCTTGTGAAATGAGGTTGACTGTGATTTCTAACTAGGTAAAAGGAATAATAGTAACAAAGAGATTGCCTCCCAGTGGCACAGCGGTATGTCTGCGGACTTACAATGCAAGAAATCGGGTTTCGATACCCGTGGTGGGCAGAGCACAGATAGCCCTTTGTATAGCTTTGTGCTTAACTTCCAACAAACAAACAAAATAAACAAAGAGACTCACATCACGTCTGAGATAAAACAATTTTATCTGGTCTTTTTCTGTAAGAGTAGTACAAGTAGTACAAAATATTTTGATTGGATCGAATTGAAATATTCATGAGTGTGTCAAATTATCATCAGTGAAATGTTTTAATCGTGCAGTTTTCTGAATAATTTTCTTAACATTGTTTCAGTACAATGCAAAATTAAAATGCAAGAAAATGCAGGCTATGAGTGTCCTGTCAAAGGTTTTATGTAACATCCATCTGAAGAAATTTCGTAAATCAAACTTAACTTATACTAAACTTGTGGCTGGAAAAACATTTTGAAGGAGAGATGATGTAAGCATAAGTGGATTCTAATAGTCAAAAGTAGTTTCAATGGGCTATCTGTGCTCTGCCCACCACGGGTATCGAAATCCGGTTTCTAGCGTTATAAGTCGGGAGACCGACCGCTGTGCCACTGGGGGGTCGGATTTGTTTGGTTTGAATTTCGCGCAAAGCTACACGCGGGCTATCTGCGCTATCCGTCCTTAATTTAGCAATGAAATAAGACTAGAGGGAAGTCATCACCACCCACTGCCAACTCTTGGGCTACTATTTTGCCAACGAATAGTTGGATTGACTGTCTCATTATAACGCCCCCGCAGCTGAAAGGGCAAGAATGTTTGGTGAGACGGAAATTCGAACCTGCTACCCTCAGATTGCGAGTCGAGCGCCCTAACCACCTGGCTAGGCCAAGGGGGCAGAAGAAAATGATGTACATCATGATTTATACTGAAGAGAAAATTTCGCCAATTAAAATATTATAACATCAAAGCATGAACTAATAAGTTTATTTGTAAACGTTTCCAATTTGTTTTCATTTTACTGACTAACGCTGCGTTTAGTATTATCGTTATTTTGTAAATTTATAAGGCAGAACAATGTTTTTAAAAAATTTTCATCGAATCTTGACATATATATTTGGATTAGTAAAAAAAGTAAATAATATCATTTCAGAGAAAATGACGCTTAGGGATACATAAAAAGTTTATAATGTCATTTATGTATAATTGATTATTTATAAACATTGCGTATAGCGATTCAAAAAATGTAGAGTGCGCTTTTTTTACTATTAGGCCTTTGTAAATCTTGAGAGTTGACGTTTTATTTGTTTATTTCTATTCAAGTAGGATTAAAAATAAAAGTTAAAATATATATATATATATTATAAGTATAATAAAAAATGAGTTCTATTTTTTTGTTAGGAAGTTCAAAATTTCAAAAGTTGCTGTACTTTTTCGGCTGAATTTGGAGCGTCCAGAGATTAAGAACGCCAACAATGTCTCGGCAAGACTGTCACCAGTCAAGTGTACGAATGGTTGGTTTTGACCCATCAAAAATCCATTGTACACATGGAGCTTTGACCGATTCGTTTGGTTGGTTTGTTCAAGGAGTGTTAGCTGGCTTAGCTTTCACTTGTCTCATACGTAAGTTAAATATCTTAAGTAGTACTAGTAGTATTATGTGCTTGATATTACGTCACAACAAAACAGTTAATTTTAGTGGCCCAATACGGATATCTATTTAGTATTCTAATTTCTAGAACTGTAGAACACTACTCACTACTACTACAAGAACAGTAGAAGTTGAACTTAGTATAATTTATAAGTACTCATCAGACTATTACAGTATACTCTTACTCTTAGTTCAAATGATATTTATAAATTATACCAATATCATTCGGTTATGAGAGAAGTTTACACTCTTGTGACAGTAATGTGAGTCGTATCATAGGGCATATAAGTTATAATTACAGAGTCGGTAGCCTCAATATGTAAGTATGGCCAAGGCACTCAATTGGCATGATACAAATGTGCATGCTATAAAATCAACAATGACAGAAAGTTTTACTTTAAAGGATGGATGCCACTCTCTTTCATTTGCTTCTTTACCCAACAAGGCAAGAAACCTTCGCTAATATATCAAACTAGAAAGTATCCAACCCACAAGTTGTTAATTTTTTTCTTGTTTCAGTTGAGCTAATTCTACAACTACTTTATTACTAATATCAGTTTAAACCTAAACCCACTCTGTGTTCCTGGACAATGCACGATGTCATTGCTTATTCATAATAACTAGTAGTAATTTAAAAAACAACAACATAATTCTAGTGAAAATTTTGCCTTTAAAAAAGCTTAAGTGTACAGGATGGAACAGGAATTACTAACCAGTAATACTAATAAATGAACATTAGATGACTATAACATGTAGAATACTCAATGCTTTGTACACTGTACAATTGGTGTCTTTAGGGAACCAACCTCTTTATCATATATGAAGTGAAGGAATAAAAAAAATCAATACACATAATATTAAGTTTTATTAGAAACATTCATCGAATACACTAACTTTCAGTCAGGGGGGAAAATGTCACAAAACAAGTAATAAAAAACATTTTGTAAATGTAAAACCAAGCTGAGTCAAAACTATTACAGACTTGCCACTAGATTGATCAAATTGACCAACCTCTTAACCATTTGGTACACGTGCATTTTACAGTGCAACATTAAATTGTAATATATTAAAAGTCACGTAGGGATGATCTACGTATAGCTAATCATCCCTGTATTCTTGTTTTCTTTCTTGTTGGCACTGCCATCCCTGCATACTTTTACATTTACAAAATGTTTTTTATTACTTGTATAGTTTAAAAGTTAGAATAACTTAGCTTATATAGCCATACTAGCATGACATTTAGAGTTACTTAGTATTGTATTTATGTGATCTTACATCATAGATATTACACATATTCATATTAATACTAAACATGCTATGCTGAGGTATTCTATACCTTAAAGTCTGTTTTGAAAACAAATGTTATGTATCTTTTTTTGTAATATGAATGTTGTATATCATTAAATTAATAAAATTGTGATTTAGTACAAAGTTTGGTCACATGCTTTCATTCTGTTGTTATTACTCACAAGACTGTGTGAAGTGCATTAATATTAATAACTTCTCATTTATGCTTCTTCAAACTCTGCTTTCTGATTCTTGCAATAGATCATTGTTAAATTTACTTAAGTTTTCTTTCGCTTTTCAGTAGGTGTTCTGTTGTCAATCTTCTTTTTAAAATAGTCTTTTGCACCTTAACTTTTAGCTTGAATTTTGTATGGAAAACCAAAAAAATGATGGTTGCAAAATTGTGTAAAAATTACTCCCAGAGTCTTTTACACTTATATTGATTATCTATATCATTATAGTGTTCATTTCTATTCCCTGTTTTATAAAGTTGAGAATACTCCTCAGTTGGATTATACAAAAAAAAAACTGACTTAGATTTGGGAGACAATCCCCACCTATTATTTTCTATTAGTATTAAATGAGCCTAGAGAATATTTATAAGTTTTGGAAAATGGCTTCTGAATTTCACTGTCCATTATTGTATCATGTTTTTAATGAACTGAAGTAAAAACAAAAATCCAAAAAATTGCCCATAAATTTTCTATTGAAAATGTGCAGTTTTCTTACAGATTAACCTAGAAATTTGTGTAAACACTAATTATTTTATAAATTTATATCATTTTTTTCATTTAAAAAAATATCCTGACAGATTTTCCAGTTTTATTAGAAGTATTTCCATGACTTATTGAACAGTAAGATTTCACTTTTAACTCAGTTAATATACTTATATCTTATGGTCTAAAAAAACAAGTGGGAAATCACTAAGAGTAGTTTTGCTGACTTTGCGATAATGTATATCATGCTATTTCCCCTTTTTTTCCAAATTACATGTATAATAACAATATTAAATTCATTACATGGGAAATGTTTGAATGAAACATAATGTGAAATTCGTAATAACTGTATTACAACAACAACTTGTAACCAAATATGTTATTTCAGCATAGTGGTGTAATAGTGAAGTAAACATTATCTAGTTAAGAGTGTGATTATTAAAGTGTGTAATATTTTTATCATAAACCTTTCTTAGTTGACACATATAAAAATATTCCAGACTTTACTGAAAATAGGAACAGGCATCATTAGCTTCACTGTATGTATGTATATATATATGTGTGTGTATTTATATATTTTTCTTTCCAGTGAAAAGGTTTTGTGAACCTACGGTACACAGAAGGCCTTGGATTATCTGGTAAGCCTACTTCTCTATGCATCTCTCGGTGGGTCAGTGGTTAATTTATGAAATTACATTCCACAATTTCAGGATTCAATTTCCCACAGTGGACACAGCAGGTTGGCCATTGTGGCTTTGCTCTAAAACAAACTTCTCTATGCTAATCTTTTTTCTTCATTTTTCATTTTTGTTTGTATAATGATTTGTAATTTTATGTCAAACTACACTGATGTATTATTTATGAATAATTTTCAGAAAATTTAATTTATGTTTAAGCTTTATCATCATTGTTTTGATTTATGTGTTTTATCTATTTATATTATTTCTGAATTTTAAGTCTTCAACACATTCCTAATGAAAGCCAACCTAAACTTTCCCATTGTTGTCATGATGATTGCTCTAAATTCCCATGATATCATTAAGTATCACTAACTTTCACATCTTTACACTTCCTACACATTGTTAATTCACCCTGAAGAAGTAATGTATACCTTTCAAGAGCACTCAAATTATCAGGTTTCTTATTTAGTGATTTATTTGATTTTTGATCTTTCATGCTTTCTTTGTAACAAGAAAATTTAAGTTAATTTTTATGAAATTTCAAAGAAAGTAATGAACACTTCGATATGTGTAGTTTATGTACTCTAAAAGGAAGGTGCTTCTCTGAGCAACCTGGATGCTAATTTAGCTAGGAAACTAATAGGGAAGAAAATAGGTTCAAGGATTAGTATACCTGTGAGCATATCACCATTGTAGTTTTTACTACATGCAAAGAGAGTCAACATCACAAGGTTTACAAAGTCAGGTTATAATTCCCAAACACCTAGAGATAAATAAGAAAACTAAGTAGCCATTCAGGGTATTTTTTATTTATGGGAAACTTGAATAAATGATATGAGGAGAGAATAATTATAAAAATGTAGAATATCATAATGGATCTATTTTAGAAAAAAATGAGGATTTGGTCTCTTTCTTTTCAAAAATCAGTATTCAAAGATTAAACGTCATAATTTTGGTATAAATGTCAATCTATGCTCCATAGCAAATTCACATTTGTTGTTTTCTTGAAGACAAGATTTCTTACAATGGGAAGGGGGATATCAAACTACAGATTTTGCTGTATAGTTTATTTTTTAGGTATAAGCACAGATATTATTTTAATTTCTTTTTCAAGAGTAACTTTTTGAGATACAGAATTCTAAAAAAGTAAAACTGAAAACAGGAATTTTTATTTGCACCTGTGAAAGAAAAGGAGGACAAGTGGATTTGCATACCAGTTAATAAAGTAATAATGGCCTTAGGGGCTTGAAATTTGCATTTCCTGGCTAACTGGTGTAAATGCACTTGATTGTAATGTTTAGTCATTGGCCATTCAAGAAGCACTGGCATTTTTGGGCTAGTAGATATTTCAGATAAGATTTTGAATATTCAAACCAGTTGTGAATAGTGGTTAAAAGTATTGAAAGAAAAAGCTAGCTGCAAGCACAACTTTATTGTGGAAAACTACACTATGATAACTGATTGATAAGCCTTTTTTGTGTAGCTTCTTGTGAATATTTCAGTGAGAATTCACAAAGTTTAAAATAGCAAGTTCAATTAAAAGTATGAAAGAATAAATGCAATGCTTCATGTAAATTCACCAGTGAAGTGCCTCAGAAGTCAGGCCTTTGCCTTTTCTTGTTTAAATTAATTTATATTGATGTGGGCATAAATAGTAAGTAAGTAAAGTCTGCTGATGACATTAAACTTTTCGATACTTGGGGATCAATTGGTACATTTAACAGATATTTAGCAAATGAATTTTAATTATAGTAAGTGGTAGGTAATGCATTCAGTTATCATAATTTGGATCACACGTTTAATCTAAATGTGTGAGTGAGAGAAAGGATCTTTGCATAGTATTGGATAGGGCACTCAAGTCATTGAAGCAGTGCTCTGTTACTAGTATTAATGCTAAAATAATTTTAGGGTGTATTTATAGACATGTTGACTATAGTCAAAAGAGGTAATTATCTCTATACAAATCACTAATTATGCCTTGCTTGGAAGCTGTACACAGTATTCCAAGTGAGTATTTTAAGAAGTATTCACTTAATGGAAAGGATTCAGAGGAGAGCCACTAGGATGATTCTGTAGATGGAAGCATTATCTTAAGGGATAAATTAAGATCTCTTAACATATTTCCTTTTGAGATAAGAAGGGTAAGAGGTGATTTTGTTGAAGTTTATGAGATCATCTAGAGAATTGATATTATTAAAGCCTCTGCTTTTTTTGTGCTATATTCCATAATCAATAAGGCAAGAGGATACAAGCTTAAGATTTAGAAAAGACAGTTTTATGTTTCTAACAGGGTGACTGACTTATGGAATGAGTTGTCATCAACAGTAATGGAGGCAAGCATAAAGGAATTTAAGAAGGGAATCAATAACTTCCCGAAAAATAAAGGGTGGATTTAAATTTATCTAAAGGGTAGGTATGCAAAGACAGCACTGAAGGATCAAGTGGTCCATCATTATCTGTATTGTATGTCAGCTGGCTAGTTATATCTATTAAGAGCATTCAACTTATGATTTATTATTATTATTATATATATTTTTTTTTGGCTATCATGGCTGGCACTTTTGTAAGCAACTTTTAAAGTTAGTTTCAAGTCCTCTCCTAAGTCATTCTGTGAAGCATATCTTATGTTTGTATATCTTGCTGGACTTCTGTGTTTTATTTTTTGGTTTTGCATATATATATAATTGCTTTTCTTTACATCGACAATACTCATTCATAAAATATGAAACATATTTGCTCATAATACCAGTTTTCATTTCTGACATAAAAATTCATGATAAAGCATCTGTTTTCCAGCTTTACACAGGTACAAATCTTTATTTCAGTAAGAAATTGTTGAATTTAGAGTTGTTGTTGAAGATGGTTAAAGGTCATTGCTAGACAATCAAGACATTTTTTCTTACTTCTATCTAGCTTTAAAACTTCTAAGAAAAAAACAAGTGTTAGAATCACTTTTTTTATCTGAAAGTTTATGAAATATATCTAGACTAGTTACAACATGTAAAACATTTTTAGTGGTTTTCATGCCCTTCACTTGAGTTTTCCTTATTCTATCATTTTCACACACACCATTTAAGCTACACTTTCTTTCAGGCGTTGTGTTATATATCAATAAATTCTTGTCTATTTGAAAAAAATTTAGAAGCCATACAAACAAGTTCACGTAGACATAATTTTATTTAATAAAACTATACATACATAACTTTATTTAATGAAACTACACATAAAGTAAGCAATAGAGTAAAGTAATGATATTTATAATAGTGTACAAAGTATGAAACAGTCATGAGTGTTCAGTTTATGACACGGTTTTACTAAGTGAAACAAAGAAACTCAAAAATGAAGAATAAAACCTGTAGTAAAGAAAAAATATCTGAAAGGTTTTTATAGCAGTCTATGAAATGAACCAAATCTAAATTATTGCAAATTAAAGTAAATGTAAAGTTGTAATGAAGGCAAACTTAAATGAATATGCAGAAACATCTGAATGCATGTTCACAAATTGATAAGCATATGGTTTTGAACGAACTGCGCATGCATATTTTAGACCTAAATAAGTCGAGAAAAACCACAGAAATTGTATTTAGTGTAATGTTCATTTTTTTTAGGAAATTAAAGGTAGATTCAATGTTATTTGTGTGAAATGGCTTGCAAATAAAAAAACTAAAGTTGAAATCAAAGCCAGTCATCATGTGTTAACAATAACATTATGCCATCATGTACCATACTCATTGCATTGAAAAGTTTGACTATATAAAAAACAGGTAAGGTGATTCTGAATTGAAAAGCCAATAAGCAATCTGGACTCCTTGCACAAAGGCCCTTCTAACAACATGAGATTTCTAGCATTTAATCGAGAAACTTATGAGAAAAGTTCTGGACAGACAAACTCAAGTGTATTATCTATATAGATTTATTCTCAAATTTGGAGCTGAAGTGGCAAAAATAGATTATTTATGATTTAATCTTTCTACATTATTTATCCATTACATTTCTCTAAAGCATTGAGATTAAAAGCATATTATTAGTCACATGATTTTACAAAATAGAAATTTTAAATTGAGTTATGATCTTCCACATAAAGATTTTCAGAAATCCTGAGCTCAATTTCAAAACATTATGGGTTACTTGACATTCATCTTCCTGAGTTTAACAGCATATAACAAAATCCCTATAAAAAGAACTTCATGAAAGTTAACTGAGGGTTCATGGAATAGGTGTGTGGCATTCTATACTATTAGTACAACTGGAATGTAAGTTTTGATAATGATTTTTATTTTGTAGGTTTTATGACACATCAAAGCAAGGTCTTGGAGCTCTAGTCATTCATTTTGCAAATGTGTTTCTGGCTGAATTCTTCCATGGAGATCCATGTACTTGGTATGTTTAACCCTTTCATATGTAGTTTTAACATGGCTTATTTATTCCTTTTATATTCAGTAACATTTATTGTTTTGCAACTTATAAATCAAGATGTATATAATTCCAAAACAATAAATGAATAGGAAATTTAACAGTTTAAACTTTAATATCTGATCTTAATGATATTTGTAAATAAAAAGTCATTGTATTTTTTTACCTTGTATTTGTACTGAAATATACTTCTTGAGAACTTAAACATGAAGATGAAATAATTTATTATACAATTAGAATATTTTGTATAAGAACAAAAATAACTAAGAAATAATAAATTTCAAAACATACATACCTTCACTCACACTTATAACTATTACTTGACTGCCATGGTTTCATTTTTGCCCATCTAAGCATTGGTCTGATTTTTTCTCGCTTGCTCCAGTCTTTTATACCCCACTCAGTTGCCCTTGGCAATATATGTCTCGTGATACTCTCCACCTACGTCAATGTGCCCTCTATCCTGGTACTGCATATAAGCACCTCATTCAGATAATGTAATTACATCTTCTCTTCAAAACATCACTAATGGGTTTCCCAGTGCTACGATCGCTCGTAGATACTTTTAATGTTATTGTGTTATCTAATTGATTTTGTAACAATAATAATCATTTGAAAAAAAAATTTTTTCTCTTCTGATTGGCAAGCTGATTATAGTATGAATTCCCAGCACGGAGGTCAGTTATTCATAGTGAGATGGAGACATATACTCTGACCTGTGGTGGTCCCATGGGGGACTTTGAGGGTGATCCTCGACATTTTGGAAAGACTTTGAATTCCCTTTTTCCTGTGCCTTCTGTTAATCTGTTGGTTTTTTAGCCCCCCCTTTGGGCAGTGGTAAGTTTAAGGACTCGCAGTGCCAGGGTTCAATTCCCTAGGGTGGATGCAGCAGGTGGCCTGCAGTTGCTTTGCTCTTACAAAACAACTTACTTTACTTCACAAGATGTTGTTCCAATTAATGGTAATCACCACGATCTTTAAATGACCTATGAAAAACGAAAAGGAGACCACTTTGGGATTAACTGCCTTTGATTTGTTTTTCTTCTGTTGGTTCTTCGAGTGTGTGATGTTTTTGGCTTTTGATGGCTGAAAGGTCTGGGAGCAATTTTTTTTTTTTTTTTCATACATGGAAATTGTTGTTCATGATGGAAGGCTTACTTTTTTGTTACATGAAGGGACAGTTAGGCTTTATCTAACACATTGTTGGAACTTCGTGATTTTGCCTTCCACCATCAGGTGGAGGCATTTTTCCAACTCTCAAATAATTTCTGCTCCTCAAGTTTTAAGGCAGAGTTTGTAGTTCACCTATATAAGTCTTTGTCCCCAGATGGGACAGAGTAAGTCTACAGACTTACAATTTTATTCAGCATTTTATTTCATTTCTCTTTCTTAGAAGACTCTCAGGATCACCAGTTTCATTGAGGACAAGCTGGATCCATTGTTAGCATGTATGATGATTCAATTTTCAGCTTCTACATTCCTTCTGGTTGTTGTTAGAGTTTCTTTTTTCATAGGCTCCTACAGATGGGGTCATAGTTCCACCCCTATTCATGAGTACCTATCCCTGACATCAGCTTCTTGGTACATTGGAACTCAGAATAGATTCTGTCTATTCAAAGTTTTCACTGCTTAGTCAGATTGCCAGCAACATCGGTGACTATTGTATACCTTCAGGTGCTGTGGGGCTCACTTCCAAGATTTTTGTATGTGTGGTACTCTTGCCCATCGGTCCAGAAGCTCTGCAAATCCTTGAATCGCAATTGGTCATTCAGTTCACATCTTCTCCACTATTATCCACCCAACCTGTAGGGTTTCAGTCTCCTGCAGTTCATTGGGATTCAAAACTTAGCTCTAGGGTTATCTGAGTCTGGTTGGCCTGAGGGTAGAGAGAGAGTCAGGTTAATTCTTCAAAGTTTTAATTACTGTTAGTTGTTAAGCCTATGAAAACATAAGATTGGGGTTGAGATTATCGGTGGTTCACAAGTTAATCATTCCTCAATCTGTGTTGATTTTTTTTAACTGGGATTATAGATGTCCAACTTGGTTGTAGTTGGCTCTTATCTGCACAAGGGCCAGGTACTGCAGTTCTGGGTTTTTCATTTGGCTTCGCATAGGATTAACATTGGTTCTGTTGTATTGTATAAGTTTTCTTGTTTCATTCATTCCATCATACTGTGCACACACCATTCCATGGATGACTGGTTACTGCTGGTAACATCTCATCAATTGTTAGACCATAGACCATCACATCCTGATTCTGCTTTCAGATAAAACTGAGGCCGGCTTCCTTTCAGGATTGTGACATCTATTCTTGCTCCAATTTGACATGTGATCAGTCTGGGTATTTTTATTTTTCATCTCATCTCTCAGTCTTGCTCAGCTGTCTTCCATCTTGCTCAATACTGCAGAATAGGATGCTACACACTTACTCACCTCTCCTTCTCCCACTGTACAGATGGTTCTGCTGGAATGTGGACATCACTTGAATCCTTCGTGCCTTTGGGATGAGAACACAAGCAATCCTTTTATTGGTTTTTAAGTGACCAGGAATTGTACACTTCTATTTCTGGGTTTCCCAAGTTTCCTTAGTCTGGATCATTCTTTGATCTCAATGGGAAGTTAAGTTGGGATGCTACTACAATTTGGGTTCCTTTACTGCCACCTTGTCCAGAGCTCCATTCTCTTTACGAGTGCCTTGCTTCAGGGATGGGGTACATATACTACCAGTCAGGAATTCCAGAATCTATGCAAGGATGATGAGGATTCCCTACACAATGTTTTCATCCTTCTTGCTCTTCAATGGGCATGGTCTCATGGTCTGGGCTCCTTAAGGGGTAACTCCTCAGGCTTTACTCTGACTTTTCCATGGTGGTGTCTTATGTTTCTCATCAAGGAGGCATGTGGTCTAGGGCTTCTTATTTTTGAATCTTGGACCTCCTGATTCCTCACATTGTTTTAGATAGTTAGTCCCAAATGACCATTCCAGTTACCAAGCAGGTAGATTCAGGATACATGTTCTTTATCTATAATTATTTGTGCCCTGAATCTTATATGTCATGTATCCCCTTTACCTGCAGGTCTATTTTTTGTAGCTGCTGACCTATGGACATTACCGGTCAGAATGAGTTGTGCTATTTCTCCACAGACCACTTTCTCACTCTCTCTACATCCTCAGTTTAGTTCTTCTTGCCCAACACACTGTCAGACAGGAAAGGGGTTTCAGTCCTTTTCTGCAATTCATCTGCTCACTCTTTCTTTCTGTGTCCAATCAGATTTTGATATTGGTCATGTTTAGTGAGGGTCTTGAAGGTTTTGTTGTCCACATTTATACCTTTAGGGATGCTAGACAACACTTTATTCTGAGCTCTCTTTGAAGGCTAGTTATCTTCTCTGTTTCACATTTAATCAGATGTCCTTAGCAGTCCGGTCGAATTGCCTGCTGGAGGTCACTCTGCGGACTGGTATGTGGACCTTCCCCAGTACCTTCATCTCACATTATTTGCCTAATGTGACAGTATCTTTAGCTGAGGGTTTTTGCCTACCCCCTGTAGCTATCTTAACTATTTCTGCTAGATTATTCCAGCGAGGTATTTTTCTTTCTATCATTCACCGTCCCTTACTTTATTTTCATAGGATCCCACTCTATGGCAAGTGTTGCCCAGACAGGTGTGCTTTTATCAAACCAATTCCTCGCTAGCAACCCCTATTTCACTATAATTACTACTGGTTGCAACAGGCTCTGTATATATGAGGTGTTCCATAACACCACTTAAGAGCCTACTAGGTAATATTACCTTATGATATTGGACTGCCACTCATGAACTATCATGAGTAAAGCTAAAGGAGATCCTGCCCATCCCTACCAATTGTTGGATTGAATAAATCAGGGTCAATTTGCTTTTAAAAATTTAGGGAACTTGGTTTGCCTATTGCACTGTTTCCAGAGCTCTGTTCCTCAGGACTCTCCATTGAGCATTACCCCCCAGATTTTACTAGTGGAGCTAGGTAGTCCTTGCCACACCTGGTTTCCAGACACTGTGTTGGTGGACAGAAGCTTTTCTTTCAGAGTGTTAGAGTGAATTCCTCTGCTCTTGGACAAGAAGGCGAAGTTGGGGTTGGCCTATACTGATGATCGCTCATGTACAATCCCACCCTTGATACAGGACCTAAATTCTGGATGAAGAGCATACCTGTTCTGGATGTAGTGTAATTCCCCCACTCACGAGACGTATATTGCCAAGGGCAATTTAGAGGGGTATAAAAGACTGGATCAAGCGAGAAAAAGTCACATCAATGCTTTAATGAATAAAGTCTTCCGGATATATCCGGAAATCCAGATATTTCTAAAAAATCCTGAAAACCTCTGGTTTTCTTCCGGAGAAACACATTTTTTAAAATTATTTATCGGATTTTTGTGTTCTATGCCATAGATAAGCGTTTATGCAATCGCGCGGTTTGTTTACATTCGGCGACAGGGCGCCGCCATTTTGTAGTCTTGCAATGCTTGCTGCCGTGTACGAGACCTTGTATGCTTATAATGCAAACTTCGTGTTATGTGAACGAGATTTTATCTCAAACGTGCTTTAGAAAACGTGGTCATTCTTTTGTGTACCTTTCTATTGAGCGAGACAATTGAAGAGCCTTAACTATTCAAAGGTGTTTACCGAAGAGATAGTAGATCAAATGAAATGTACAAACAAGTAGATAGGTCGGCGGATATCAGTAGCATAGAAGAAAAGGTAAATAACAAGTTTAAATGGTCGTGGCTGGAGGAAAAGGATGTAAATGATGAC
>NW_013666331.1:17248-23613 GCF_000517525.1 Limulus polyphemus | reverse complement strand
ACATTTATTTGGTAATCATTGATGTAAGAAAAATGGAGTAACTTGTTTAAGTGAATTTTAAGTACTAAAATGCATCAAAATGCAGGATTTTGGGTGCCGGAACCCCCCCCCCTTACTTGGCTTCGATTATTTTCAGGATTTTTAGGAAAGGGACACTTTCATCTCTGATGCTTAGATGTGCAAAGATGAAACCCTGGTGGTCAGTTAATAACTATAAGTGCAAGTAGATGTAAGTACGATTGTAAATTCATTTTCAGTTTAGGAAAATGTTAACTTTTGTACATTCTATCACTTATTTGGGTAGGTACATTGTCAGCTTTCTTTTGGATTCTTCCATTGGGTTGTTCATCATTTTTGTTGGAATACGTCTTACCCAACACATTGCTCGAAAGAAAGGGTGGAATAACATTGTATTTGGAGAATATGGTAAGATTATTCAGCATTACATTGGTGTGTAGAAAAACCCACTAGTTGAAAAGCTGCTCTACAAATGGACTTGTTATGTTAACTTTACAATCAGTATTAACTCTCAATGTGGGCTCGGTCAATTTGACCAACCCCATGACCTCTTTGTACTTGTTCAAATTCTTTATAGATTTGATACTACTAACTTTTAATATAGTGTGTATATCTTCACGTAATTTGGCAGTCATTCAGTAAACAATACAAGTTTTTCACATACAAAAACCATATTTTTAGTGAAGTATTTTCAATAAACTAATAAAAGATTGGGCCAGGAATATATCGAGTATTTGTTTTGAATAGTCCATGTGCAAAGTGATTTTCATGCTAAGATTAAAAATTTGTCATCTTTCTCATACTAGGGGAAATTCTGGATTTTTTTAAATATTGCCTTATAAAATTAAGTACTTATATACTGTTAAAATATGGATTATTAGCTATGATTTTATGCTATAGTAATTGGTATAATATAAACAAAAATAGTTTAATAAACTTTTGAATGTAAGCCACTAAAACCTCGTGACATGTGCAGTAAATGATGCCTGGGCAGATAGGGTTAATTTAAACATAGTTTTAATATTAATCATATGTAGACCCAATTTATTCTCTATGTAAGCTTTCAAAACTGTTAGAATAAACTTATTTTCTTCCAACATATTCTACTTGCTACATTTTTATTATCTGATTTTACTTATAAATTAATGTGGGAGTGTACTTATTAGCATTGTACTTAAATGTAAGTTCAATAATCAGTTGTGCAAATATTAATGAGTTTTACTAGCCTTTGGTTGGTTTAACTGATCTTAACACTTACATTGCAATAAATTTTTTTTATTGTTGTTGTTACACTCTAAGGTGGAGAAAAGGTATTTCTTTACTTGAAAGAAGAGATGGCAGGAATAGATTTAAATACCAGTAAAAGTATCATTCTATGTTAGTTTTTTATTTGGTCACTTTAATATGCCATTTTTGTTTTGTTTTTATAGGGGTGTTCATTTTATTGATGTAGGTTTAATCATAAACAATCATTTCCAAAAGCTAATCCATAAATAATATGCATGGTAGATTAAATAATTACAATATTCATATTAGTAAGTGTACAAGTAAATGTTTATTTGTTTACATCTAAACACTTATTTCTTTTCCAGGTTATCCTCCAAAAATAAATGCTTGGTTGGCTCAATGTGGTTTATATGTTGTAATTGTTGTTGTGGAAAAACTGTTAATCACATTACTGATTCAGCTGAGGTTCTGGAAAAGTGTAAGGAAATAAGTTTAATATTAAAATCTAGTGTTTTACGTTGTGCACTTGTTTAAAACAGATCGGCCAGTACTGTGACAAATGTTGTATAAGTTTCCTTTTTTTTTTTTTTGCACTAGACTTTTTTCTTCAGCAATGTATATTAAGACTTCATCTCTGTATTCAAAAAAATCCTTGTGATGAAATTTTTTTTTTTGCATTTATAATTTTTATTGGCATTGTTTACTAGTCATTTTAAAAATACTAAATGCTCTGTCCAGTAAACCACAAATTCTACCAAACACAAAAGAATTACTAAAACCCTAAAAAATTGCAAAACTTTTGGAACTTCTATAAAACTTAAATAATTGACCTAATATGGAAATCAAATTGATTCTGTCTGTATTATATGTATTACTTTGAATGTTGTTAGAAACGTGGTTATGTTTCTGGCAGTCATAGTTAACTAATGGACATAAGTTACATGAAACATGGTTATGATTATTGGTTCTCATAATATGTATATCTCATTTTTCTTCAATTTATTTATTTATATGAGGTGAGAGTAAAATATGTTGTGTGAAAACATATGTTTTTGAGGAGAATTAGAGCTTCACAATTAATGGAATTAGCTAATCGACCAGTTGTTGAGCTCATTAATCAATTATTCTTACATGAGACTTGGATAGTTGGAATACTTGAAAACATTAATTATTAGCAAGACTGATTTCGATTAGTTGATTATTTTCATGATATTAATCAATTTCTTTTGTAATTTCAATTAATCAGTTATTTTATCTGACAATAGTTGTATTGTCAATGATAAAAGATAATCAATTATATTGGTTAATGGAAGTTTGTTGCCCAGCTGTAATGAGAATAGAAGAGCATATGCTCAAATAATATAATGCTTATTTACATATCAAAGTTTTACTGTTTATGTTTTATTAATGTTAAATTATCATATTCATATTAACTGTGTTATTACATTTTATCTTACAGGTTAGGGCATTCATTATGTCTCCAATAACAAATGCTAAGGTAGAAGTGGCCATAGTAGTGTTGATAATACCATTTATCATTAATGTAAGTACACATGATAACTGATGCTCCGTGACTGTACTAGTTGCAATCTCCATTAATCTTCAAATACATGAGAACATTACCTGAAGTGTCAGACACTGACAGCTATTGTAACATGATAAATAAATATTTGGAGGAGTAATTCAGACAACATAGTTACTTCAGATTTGTGTATTATGTTTGTGGGAAGGTATATGTAAATAATTAATGTGACTGATTCGTTAATCATTTGTTTCCAGGTTATCACTTCCTTCGAATCTGTTGCTAAAGTTTCAGTAGAACATCTAGATACATATGTATCTTAAAAAACTAATTTCAGTATTTAAGAAAAGGTATAAACAAACCTAGTTTAAAAAACAATAACTAAAACTACATTTAAATATAATCTGATTTATTCTCTGCTTGTATAGTTGGTATTAGTCACTATACTTTATATTATTTAACCAATTAGTTTGAAATTGGGACTGATCCATGCTATAAAAATCTATAAGATTTAGAAACTTGGTTAAATTTAAGCGTCATATGTGTCACTAATAGTATTGAAACAAGTATTGTGATCAGATGTGACTAGAATTGAATTGAGTACATTGATGAATCTTAAGACATAAAATCTAAATAATGCTATATTTACTTAGATATTTGTAAGAAATAATTTCAAAAAATTGACTATTGTCACAACCATAATAAACTGTATGAAGTGTAGTATTTTAGTCTCAGAAAATACTTTTTACTTATTGATATAAAAAAGACGTGACATTAGCTAGAGCAATTTTGATGGCATTTTTACACTTATTATTCATAATCATTCTCTAGCATGTGTAGTATTGTTCAGTAATTTATTTTTCTTATAAAAATGGTTTTAAAAAAGGCTTTTAGATGTTATGTAACCCATTGACTACCGATTTGGTGTATAGGGTATGGTCTGCCTCCGGCAGGTGAATGTGAGTGTGCCATATGTGGCCTGGAAAAATTCCATACACGTTTAGAGCAGCCGTAACCAATGAGTTAAGGATATGCAAACTGATATACCCTCCCTTGCATATCTCAGTTCCAAGAGATCCTTCCTTAAGTTGATTTGTTCCATTGGTTTTTGACAACATGACAGCAAACTTCCAATATGCAAGGTTAAATGCATGGTTATATGTATTAAATTCTATAAAGTAAGGAAAAAACATCTTTCAGCTTCAATATTTTGTCCTTATAATATTTAAAATATATAGAATACAATGCAAAAACATGTTTTTATTGTGTGTGTGTTTGTGTGGATATTGAAATTTTCCACACCATTTCTTTTTTATACTAGAGTTTTCATTTAATTTTTGCAATAAAAATGAAGTATAGACTATGATTTTAAAAAGATTAATAAAGAAATCTTTATATTTTTATTTCTGTTTATATGTACTGTAGGTCATCATGTTTTGGGTGACTGACAATTTCTTGATGCACAAACATGGCCGCTGGAAGGAAGATGATGGCACAGTCACAAAGTTACGAGTGCAGTACCAACCAATGGATAATCACAGTAACTCTGAAGCAGAAATTCTTTTATCAGATGAGGAGACTGGGGGACCAGATGAACTTGCATATCAACATCGTCATTCCAATTCCTTGCCAGTTACTTGACTTGGTATCTGATATATTCCAGGTAGCAAATTAGTATCCAGAAAAAAAGAAGCCAAATAGTTACAGTGTTTGCTAGATTTTTTTTTTCTCTTGCAGTAACTTTCCATTGGTGTGTTTAGCAGTACTACAATGATACACATCACAAAGACACAATTATAATTTTTTGACTGATGGTAATTGTCAGGGTGGCATTGTTTTTTCTCACCAAAAAATTGTTTTTTTTTTACCAGTGCATTTTTTCACGCAATTTCTTTTCGTTGTAATTGAGTAACTGTTTAAATCAATTGTTTGTTACCACTTAGTTGGCTGATGGGTGTGCAGAGCTAGGTTAAATACTGTATTAAGTTTTTCATAATATCTATAGTATTATATACATGGGTTCACAATGAAATGAAAATTATAATTTAATTGCGCTTTTTTCTTTTATAAAAATTTTCTTGAGCCCATACTTCAAGCAGCACTTAGTCCTAAGAAATTGATTGTTATTTTATTTATATTCATATATATTTTGTTTTTACAGTGTACTTTCATAATATTTGATTCATTTAATTGAACTGTTACTAGAATATATTTAATGCATGGAAGTTATTTGTAATTATCTGTTATAATTACTTTCAGTTCTACACAGTAATCCAATTCAGAAAAAAACTGTGTTTACAACAATTACTAGAAGTGAGCAGGAGATATTATTTATTGCAGTGACTTTATTTTGATGTAAGTTGTGTGTTCATCCCTAAAGTTTAGTCCTACAAATTGGACTGTTATGCTGGACATTTGTGTAATGTTTTTGGTAATGACAATAATACATCAGTCTCGTCTTGATAATCAGCAATATATTGAATGTGGTCATATTAAGTTCGATATTTTTAGTGTTCTTATTTATGACTCTTAATTTACAAATCATATCTAAGCACTAGTAGTCATCATTTTCAGAGTCTTTCTGTAGATTTGATTTTTTTTTTATTAACAGTGATTGATTTTTTATGTCTTTCTGTATACAACTCGTAGTGGATTTGAGCAGATTGTTTTTCTAGAAAGTAATAAACATAAGATAATATTGTTTTGAGTTAGGAACAAAGAAGGATTTCAACATCAACTCTTGTTGAAGACAGAAGTGCTATAAAGATAGACAATTGACTAATTATATCAGATAAATGCATTTTTATGAGTATTTTAAAGTTGTGTTTCTCATAAAGCTACAAGTATGAGTAACTACAATTTTGGGTTACGATCGTAACATTTTAAATAGCATTTCTGTTTTTGTATAAATATTTTAAACTCATAATCTAATTAGAATTGTTTATGTTACAATTAGATTGTGAAAAATAAATAAATAGATTAAAAATATTCTAAAATTTGGCAAACTTCAGTTTTGTAATGAAACGTTTTTGTTAGTTTTTTTGCTGATTTCAAGCATAGTGTGGAGTGTCTTTTAAGTATCACTACATTCAAAGAAATAATGGTAACTATTAAGCCTAGCTAGTATGTATATGCATTGCAACTATTCATAAATTATGTATTATGACCAAATATTATGGTAAATCATCCATGTACACCTTTATTAGAAAACAAAAGTATGTATATATATAAAATCATTGACATAATTTTTTAGTGGGAATATTACATATATTTTTTAATAAAATGCTTCCTCTCTAAGGGTATAATAATCGAAGTACAAATTTCAATGTTTTGTACTTCAAAAATTGAACATGATCACGTTTCACTTTTAGAGACAAAACATTTTACGCAAAAAATGAATGCAATATTACCACCAAAGGCTGTTTCAAAAATTATATAGGTTCGTCAATTAAGTGAGTACTTTTTAAAAAACTATTCATTGCTTTAACAAATGCACCTTACAAGGAAGCAAAAGAGCCCAATAACTATCATATATATATATATATATATATATAAGTAAGTTATATGGTAATTACTATTTTAAAGTAGAATTAATTAA
>NW_013666331.1:7080-17227 GCF_000517525.1 Limulus polyphemus | reverse complement strand
TTATATATATATATATATATATATAAGAAAGTTATATTGGGAATTACATTTTAAAGTAGAATTATTAAACAAGAAAGAAAAAATGAAAACAGCTGGTAATGTAAACAAAAGCAAGTTGGAAATATCAAATTTAAAGTGTCATAATGATATTGAAAGCCATAATTAGAATGAATTGGTTTTAGTTAAAATTATATAACTATGAATCTTAGTTATTACTGTGTAAAATGCTGAATTTTTCTGTTTAGTTTTTAACCATTCTTAGTCAGTGGCTCAGCGGTGAGTGTATGCCTCCAGCGCTAAACATCGGGTTTTAGTACCTGCGGTGGGCAGAGCACTAATAACCCATTGTGTAGCTTTGTGCTTAACAACAGACCAACCTAGTCAATTCCTTCTTTCTGCAATGTTTATACACTAAAGTGTTATCAGTTGTTGTTACATCTGTATTGTACACCTCATATTTCATATGTACTACTTTTTTATCAGTTACAAAGACTGGAAAAAAGTGTTTTCTTGCATAGAGAATCCAGTGTTTAGTTGCTGTATTTAGATAAGAACTTTTTTCTTTGTTCAAGCAGTAGTATTTATTTTAAATTTTGTGATGTATTTAGTTCTGCTGGAGTATTATTCTCTTTTAAAAGAAAAACCAATGAAGTAATTGATGTAAAAAAAGAAGAAATCTAAGTTTCAAGTTAAAGGGTTAAAGTTATGCAAACTAAAAATTAAAGATATTACTTAATGAACTCAAACTACAGAATGGACAAAAGTAGGAGATACTGCCATGACAACCTAACAATTTATTGAATAACTAGACTGTTTAGAAAAACCATCTCACACCCTAAGTATAATAGCAAAATAGAACACTGATTATTATCTTACATTTGATAAACACTTTTGAACCAATTAATTACATATTTTTATAGTTCAAGAGTAAGTCCTTGATATCAAAATTGTATTCCAACTGTTTCCTGAATTTTACATAACCCTGGGTATGGACAAAGTATTGGTATTTTTCCTATTTTGAACAAACAGATTTAAGTATTCTCTTAACATTAGTCTTGAAGAAATTTAAATACATGGCATCCTAAAAATTGAACCGTGTTACAAGTTTACATTACATTTACTCAGAGTTAATTTAGTATAAAGAAGAATGAATGTCAGCTTTATGTTCTATAGTTGTGAAACAGAATGATATTGCACATTTGTATTGTATATTGTACCTTTTGTGTTTCACCCCACCACTGGTTTTCTGCATATATAGCATGATTCAGAAGTTCATTGACAATAAGATGATTCAGAAATGGCAAGGTATTGGAAAACTATTGTAAACTTTATTGTGGTATGGAATAAGGTGTTGTAGGCCTACCCCGTGACAATGACATTGAAATCAACAAGTGCATGACAATAATAAATAAAGCGTTCTAAATCAAAAATCGATCCTCAAGAACAACAGTTATAGAAATATATTCATCTCTTCCATGAATGTTGAGTTGTACCATAGAAGACTGAAATCAAACCATAGCAAAGTTTGTTACACAAATCTAGGTTTGAGGTGTAATGTCAGAATTTTGCATAAGCATGTAATTGCACCTTTGAATGGTTAAAAAATATTAAAATAAACCCCTCATCATATAAGGCAGCACACAAGCACTGTGCTACAGCTGCATCCAAAACCATCTAAATAATGACACTGTGTTCAACTGAAGGACAATTTAACATTATTTGTATGGAAATTGTCACCACAATGCCAGACTGCTATCAGATTGAATGCAGAATGTTTTCTAGATGAATGTCGTCCTTTACATCAGTGTTTCTTAACATATTTGATACTGAGGGACTGGATCGCTGTCTTCCTAAACTGTCATGGACCAGTAAAATGTAACTACAATGTAAAACCATTACAATTTACATATAGATATTCTGTTAGTTTTTGTTTATTTGTTTGTTTTCATGAAACCCACAGACTGGTACCAGCCCCAAACCAGTGGTTGAGAAACATTGATTTGAATCATATGATAGGAAATGGGTGTCTACAGCTGTGTACTGCAGGCTCATTTATGTTTAGATGCCATTTTGGCATACCAAGAATAACAATCACTTTTGGCAATGAAGCAGCCATATTGGGAATTTTCACATTTAAACAGCACTTTGAACACAGCTATTGATTATCTCAACCATTTCTCAATACTGTTAGGATGTTTACTTCAACTTTCTTTGTGCCTATAATCATTCTGGGTCAGTTTTAGTTTAAAATGTTTCATTTGTTACTGTCTACATCATCTTTGCAATTGATATTTTTTTTTTTGTCTGATACATGTTAATAAAAGAATCAAAGGACATAGTCTTGAAGTTGATCTTGAATGATGTCAATGATATTGTCACAGTGTAGGTCCAGAACACCTCATTCCATACCACTAATAGTTATTTTCTTATATCTTTCCATTTCTGAATTACACAGGCCTGCAAATTTAAACTTCATAAATGTTGTTTTGGTTTTAATAACGGATTTTCCATAACTCAGCTACTCAGGTTTAGAAAATAATATTCATTTTTTTCTGTCACTTAAGGATTTTTTTTACAAGTTAGGAAGAACAAAAAAAAACTCTTACTTAGATCAAGTTATTATTTCGGATTCAGCGTACAGGAATTACTGTAGAACATGTAAAAATCTCAAGACAATAAAACCATTGTAGGCCTGTGTTATTTGCCTGTCAAAGAACTTGTGCGTATGTATTTTCATCATGTGATACTGTAACTAATAATACACTTCGTGGAAAAATCTGTATATTTACATGTGCATAAGAAGTAATTATATTAAATTAATTACTTCTTGGTAAGTGGAACAGGGCCTAGTAGTTAGCATGTCAGACTCTGAATCAAAGGGTTCATGGTTCTCATCACGTTGCCCAGAAATCCACAATGTACTTTGGGATCGTGGATGGGTTATAAGAGTAATGGTCAAATCCCACTATTCAGTTAGAGTAGCTCAAGGATTGGCAGAAGGTGATGTTGACTTGTTGAATCCATGTAGTCTATCAGTTCAAAATTAGGTATAGCTGATGTAGATAATCCTCGTGTAGCTTTGTGCAAATATCCAAAAGAAACAAACAAAAATACATCTAGATTGTTCCATCTGTGAATAATAGAAATTAGCTAATAACAACAATATTTGAAACACATCATTTGAAGTACAGTTTCTTGTAATGAAAATTGTCTTTTTATAATTTTTAATGTAAATCTTGTTTCATTATATTGTCTGTAAGACTTCATTGGTGTATATAGCTATGAATGACCATTTTGTATTTATATAATTGATTAGAAACTAAATATTCTTTACATAATACAGATTATGAAGTGAGTTCTGGTATTCTAAAAGGCAGGCTTTTTGATATCAATAAAACATTACTGAGCTGTTACATAATTACATAATTTTCAAGAATTATAATAATACTACATTTTAAGACTCCTGTCACAATATCTGTTTCTTAGAAAGAGGTATTGGATAGCTTTGTGTAATGCTAAAATGGTGCCTTTATAATTAGATTATCATTTCTGAATTACAGAACTCTAGCTTTTAGGGGAACAGTCATTTTGTAGCAGCTATTTCTTAACAGAAACTGTAGCAGAAATTTAACATCGCTACCTCTTCAAAATATCAGTTATAAAAATCAGATAATATATATATTAGATTATGCTAGTGAGATATGCATTGTAATTTCGGTTTAATTTTATATCATTTAACAATTATGCTGACCTTATAACTCGTTTAATAAACTGTTGTATTTTAATTACTGCTTGTTGAATATCCTGGTTTCAAGATAATGTTTTGAATTAAGCGAAACTAATCATCGCTGCGTATAAACTATCTGGCCTTCAATAGAGTACATTAATGTTAATTATGAAGGCTTGTGGGTTAGACTATTCAAGCAAATTACAAATGATTTTGATTTAACCAAAGACTTTTATGTTGCTTTTACAATCGTTTAGGAAGTTGTTATACATGTATTTGAATAATAAATTTGATTTTAATGTATCTCTTGTTTTGTATTGTTAGTCTTGTGTGAAATCCTTCTCATAACACCATTCGTCCGCTGTTGGAACAGTGCTAAGTTTACGGACTTGCAGTGCTATAATCTGGGGTTCGATTCCGCGTGGGAGATACAGCAGATAGCCCTTTGTGGCTTTGCTCTAAAACAAACAAACACAATACCATTCAACGTATTCTGTTTCAATCAGAGTTCAGTTGCTAATAAGTTCACGTGGTATTCAAATGTTTTATTTTTATAGTTACGAGGTTTAAATAATGCTGATTATAATGTGAATTTGTACGTGTGTGCTTCTTAAAACGCATTAATATTATATCATAGATGCTCATGAACTTATACTTTATTTGTTTATATATATATATATATATATATGTATACGTAAACAAGTGTAGTAAAATCAGTGTTCACACACACATTTATATATATACATATGTCTGCGTGTTTATGAACACGGCTTTTACTACATATTGTAATTCAACTACGTCGAGTTTTTAATTTTGGAAAAACATTAGTATTGCCATCTGGAAATTATATATAGTCGCGAATAGTAATACACAGAACTTAAAGCAAAGATAAATATTTGTTACAGATAATAAATATTGCTATCTCAACTGATAAATTAAAGTTTTGCGTAAAATGTTAATTTTGATAAAATGGCTGTTAGTTGAAGATATGTTTAATCGGTTAGAAACTGTAAAGTTCTCTTTCCTGGGAATATATAAACACTTGTATGCAAAACACTACTAATTCATCTAAAGCAACTTGCTAGATAACGTACAGTAAATATATAGCAGGAAACATACTGACATTTTATAAGTGATACCAATTGATGAAAATTGTCTAAGTAAAGAACATACACAAAAAACGTATATTTAAAGGGGAGAGGCTTCGTGTAAGGATACGGATTTTACGACGAAAAGCCAAAAAATGTACATTTGAAGAATGTTTGTCAGTGGAATGATATTCCCGACGTTGGTCAAACGTTGTAAAATATGAAAAACGCATTGTAACTATATATGTATATATTTATATATACGTAGTGATTCAGAAGTTCATTATCAGGTGTATAATTCAAAAAATGAGAGATAGAGAAAAGCAATAGTTAGTGGTACGGAAAGAGTTATTGTGGACTTACCCTATGACAGTATGATTGAGGTCATGTCCCTCGAAGTTTTAATAAAATGCATCGTATACAAAAGATATCAATTGCAAGAGTATCGAAAATAACAACTGAAATATTTTACACCAAAATTGCTCCACAACAGAATAGTTATAGGCATAAATAACCTACCAGCGTTTAGAAATGGTGGAAAACAATAATGTGTTCAAAATGTTGCCCAAATACCTATATTTGCCTTCATTTTCAATACTTTGTCTGCCCGGTACTATACACGGAAATGTTCGAGAGTCTACACTATACCAGGTGAAAAACTGAGTGGTCCTATCATTTTCACTGGCGTTGGTGAAGATATTCGTAAATTATATGACTGTCGTTATGAAGCGAAATCACAATTACTTGTTCATTCAGATTGAAATAAAACTTAGTTTACATATTGTTTTGGAGTAGTTTTTATTCAAAAATATGTATGGTTGGTATATATCAAGGTTTTGTGGATATTAGTGAAGGCATTATCTCAGTGTCACTTTCCAAATAAAGTAGCTGCTATCCAAGAATGTTGTTAATTATCTTTAATTGTAGTGAATTAGTATAATTTTTGTGCTAACTACAAGGATGCAATTTGGGATTTATTTGTGAAGTCAGATATGATTTCACTTATTTACTCAGATTATGTTCAATATTAATTTTGATACAATGGCTGCTAGTTGAAGATATTTTTAATCAGTTAGAAACTGTAAAGTTCTCTTCCCTGGGAATATATAAACACTTGTATGCAAAACACTATTAATTCATCTAAAGGCAACTTGCTAGATAACGTACAGTAAATATATAGCAGGAAACATACTGACATTTTATAAGTGATACCCATTGATGAAAATTGGGTCAGAAGGCAGGTTTTAGTTTTGAACAGACAAGTTATGAAACTTTCAAGGCTAAAAGCAATTGGTTTAATTTCTTATTTCCTTTCATATGAAGCTAATTGGGTTGCACAACCACAGATACTTGGAACAAGTTTGCCCTAACATCATAGTGGAGAGTGGATTGTCCATTATGAATGGTATAAGACACGGCAAGTGCATTACATCTATATCAAAACATTTCACAATAGAGGATTGGGTCTTTTCTATTCAGTTGCATCATTTAACTTTACAGTGCTAGATGAACTTCTTATTTATCATAAGTAGAGTTGACTTGAAATTTTCAATAATAGTTTGTTAAAGAAACCATAAGTAGTGAATTGCTTAACAGGCTATTGCACTCATGAGAGGACTACCATGAACTACTTCATGGATCTAAAGACTTCAACCTACTGCATCAAGGATGAGTAACTGATGGATAAGTAACATCGTTGATGATATCAAACGATAGGCCAATCACGTATCTGCCTTCTCAACTGTCGATAGAATAATGAATGATGGTGACTCAGGGTTCAGTTCCAGAGTTTGATTCTGCTACACTGACATCACAATCATAAAGGCAGTCTGACACTCAAGAAGCCTACATCAGCAGCAACACTTGCAGTGACATCTAACTATTTTGTACCTTACAATACCGCTTAATAGCCTTGCAGCTGACTTAATTATTATCTCCAGTCATGCAAACTGGTAATGAACTTGACATACATTTAGTGGCACCAGCTGAACTAGCTTCGGGGTAATTAAGTGGAAATCACACGATGTAATGCATACATTATTTGGTAAAATCACTTAGTGGCTTGAAAAGCAAGAATCATCGATTCCTTTAAAACATTAATTTCTCAAACAAATAACTGTCTTAGCTCTTAATTGGGTTTAATCCCAACCATATCATATGGGAGGTCTTGCCTCTAGATCTGACTCTTCCTAATCTAACTCATCCGGAACAACCAGATACGTATTCTCAGTTCTTTCCTCCTCATCTTGAGCACCAGTGTTGGATAAGACAGTTGTTTCATCCTCCTCTGACTCAACTAGCCTTCTTCTGTCTTTCGTTCAAGCCAGTTCACTCGAAGTTTATTGGTCACGTATGGGTACAGCTCGTTGACATGTATTACAAGCTTTTGCATGCCTCTGTAGAGCTGTAACTCCACCTCATCAGATCACAGCCAAGAGCTTTTCATTCTGCTGAAACATACCAAAGCCATACCCAGTCTTCACTTTGTACATCCCATCCTTCACTATTTTGTCTTAGTATTATTCTGTTCAATGGAAGCATTTCCTAGCTTACGATGTGTAAACTGGTACCCATAAGCTAATGCAGACCTTAACCACTCCACATATTCTTGTGAACATTGTGAGACATCCACTTTAGATGAGGGATCATACGTCACTTCTATGGTGAACAAAACGTCTTGGCCAAATGTGAGTATATTCAGGTTGATCTCTATTCAGTTGCAAAGTATGCCATCAAGAGATACAGTAATTGTTCATCCTAGTCAGTTTTGTTGGGTTTAGCAACCTTAGCAAGCATACAATAGACAGTATGTATCACCCAGATTGAGAGTGGTAAGGTGAAGTACGTTTCTTCACCATACTTAATGCTTTACAAAACTCTGAGAATAACTGGCTGTTAAATTTAGCAACCTGACCTGTGTGGATCTCTGTAGGTGCTCTGACTTATGCTGTCCAGTAATCCACCAGTACATCAGTCATAAAGTGTGTGGACCCATCGACCACTGAATATGCCTTGGCACACTTTGTGAAGTAGTCAGTGACCATGAGTACATACAGGGGACCTTGTTCCATCACTAGGAGTGGACCTGCGACATACAGAACTATTGTTTGCATAGGAGGATCAATAGTTCTTTGCTGGAGTTTACAATGTGGCACACAGCATACAGTGTTCACACCAGCACTGAATTTCTCAATTGGAAATTGGCGGGAAGAAATGCTGTTGAACATTAGTATAAGTATATGTAATACTTTGACGTACTCTCCAATTTCTGTATTATGCAAAGTCTGGAGGATCTCGGGCCTAAAATCTTTGAGATAACTAACTGTAACACAGACTAATAACCACTACTTAATGGTTGATAACAATGATATAACACAACTTCTTACACTCGTAACTGCTCATACAACTGACACAGATTATGTGCATCCATGTTATATTCCTCAACCTGAGCTAGCCATGCTTTATCCTTACTGAATGACAAAGAGTTAACATTCTAGATCTGAGTTTCAGTTTCTCTTCTCAGAGCTCCTAAAGTGCTAAAGGTGGCATCCATCCACTGGTGGAGTATCCTACTGTATGGCTTGTTTATATTATGTCAGAAATTGTTTCAACTTCCACAAAGGCACAGCTGCAAGCAGTTATTTCTTCATTGTACAGTATATATATTCAGAAGCCATTCTACTCCACCCTGCAACTGGAATAATTCTGCTCTGATCCCACCCTCACTGGCATCGGTGTCCAGCATCAATTCACAATATTTCCATAGATATGCCAACAATGGGTCTTCTACTAAAGCACACTTCGAGGGCTGAAATGCTTTCTCGTATTTCTTACTCCATCTGAAGTGCATCTCCATCTTGATAAGAGTCAGTAATGGTGAGATGGTCTTGGAGAATTTGGCCACAAACTTCTGGTAATATTACAGAAAACCATGGAACTGCAGACTTTTTGTTAGCAGGATCCATGGAATGTCCATTCTACTCACAATATTGACTGAGAAACTCTACTTTTATGTGCATTAATGCACATTTTCCTGCTTTGAGTTTGAAGTCTGCCTTTTTTATCCATTGGAATAACACTTTCAGGTTCTTAGTCACAGACTCAAATGTGTGACCAAACACTAAGATGTTGTCGAAATATATTAGGTACTTCTTCTGTTACAGCCCCTTCAGTGTAATCTCCATTAGCCTTTCGAAAGTGGCAGCTACATTACAAAGACAGAACAGTATGATGCATAATTAATTCATGCTGAAAGCAGTTCTAGGTCTGATCTCATCTTCCAACTCGATTTGTCAATATCTGTATGTGAAGTCTAGCATAATAACCAATGGACCCCTTCCAACATACCTAGACCTTCGTCTGTTCATGTAATGGAAATACATCAATCCAAGCTACTACATTCACCCATCTAAAATCAACATTTTCCTAACAATCACCGCTGGAGATGAAAAAAACATTTTCCGAAGGCTGTTTCATTCGATTCTTTAACACATATTGCATTTCAATGCTAACTATTTCTCTAAAGCTATGTGGAATCCTGTGTGGTAGGTGTTTAATTGAATATGCAACACCTGTATCCATGTGTAACTGTTGTTCAACACAATCAGCCATCTGATCCCATAAATAAATCACATATTCCACCAACAAGTCACTGAGTTACTGCCACTGCGTTAGGTCTATATTTTCTGCATGATCCTTAGTAAGCAATTGTTGGATATACAAAACTGGTTAGTGTAAGTGTTATTACTTAGTTTATTTTGTGGTTGGTTGTTGTTTTATGGCGCAAAGCAGCTAGGCTATCTGCGCCAAACAACCGGTAAAAGCAATGAAAGTAGATTAAAGTAAAAAAACACAGCGAGTTAAAAATCAATAGATGTCGGTAAAAGATTTATATAAAATTAAAAAGACGTATAGTGTGTAAAAAATTAAAAATACAATCTAGTCGGACAGTGTCACCATTACCAATGACACTGTTCAGCGTCAGGGGTAAACTTTTAGAAAAAATGTGTCTAAAATGGTGCCGCCGCTCACGGTCGTAACGACGGCACGACAGTAAAATGTGGGCTATTGTGACTTGAGTGTCACAATGGCTACACATCGGTGTGTCAATACCTGATAAAAGAAAACGATGGGTTAAAAAACTATGACCAATACGTAGCCTTGCCAGGACTACTTCCTCCTTCCGATCCTTACGGAAGCAAGACGGCCAAAGACCAACTCAAGGTTTGATCTGGAAAAGCTTGTTATGGCGTTGCTCACTCAAAGTCGACTGCCAACTGGCACGAAGCCGCGCCTTGAAGACAGGACCGTAGTCCATGGATGGGACAGTCAC
>NW_013666331.1:0-6100 GCF_000517525.1 Limulus polyphemus | reverse complement strand
GTTTATTTTGTGACTTAATGTTTGGTGATTATTCGGTTTTCATGATGGGAGTGTTGAGGGTTGATTGTTTTGAAAGCGTTAGTTGTGAAGGGTTTTGTTGCATAGCTCTGTATGATTCGTGCATTGTATATGCAGTTTATTTTTTGTACTAGGCTTTTGTTATATCGTTGACATCATGTTACTCGAATTTTCGGTATTTTCTCGTGGCCTTAAGTCAGTATTGTTACATCATACATCTCGTAGTTTGTAGAAAGTTCGAGGCCTCAGTTGGGCAATATAGATATATATAGGCAACCAAGTGAATACAAGTTAAGGGAAGTTCAGTCAGAAAAAGTTAGTTACTGGATGAAAACATGAAGTAACTGGCGTGTGAGTGATTAGCCATAATGGGTGATTTCTATAGTGTGTTTCACAGCTGTATTGTAACAACAGAGATAAGAAGAATAATTTGTCTTTTCAAAGGGTGTTCTAAATTAATTGAACCCGTCTGTGTGGATTTTGACAAAAAGGAGACAATTATTTAAAGTTCTGGGTACAAATGTGATGACCCATGGGGAAACGTAAATGAAGTTATCGTATATTGTATAGTAAAAATAGTGTAGAGAAAAATAATTCATCTTGTCAGTTAGATTTTAAAGTAATTAAATCAGCCTGTGTGCACTTTTGACAAGAAAAGATAATTATTTATAGTTTTAGAAACAACTGTGATATCCTATTGTGGAAACAATTTATTTACATATGTTTGACTTGTTTTAAATATATATTATTGTAAAACAAGTAGATTGTGTGCTGTCCGTTTATTGTTCGAATTTCTCGACAACAAGTCACAGATATCTACTGTAGAAGAATTCCAGTCCACATATACAAAAACCCTGATATTTGACGTCCAGAACAGCATTTTGGACATGGTGTGATGGATATAACCCTAGCATTACTAATATCATTTATTAGTTCTACTTTATTTACTCTGCCAATAACTATCTCAGCGTGCAGCTGGATAACTGGTCATTCACAACTGCAGAACAATACTGGGAATTAATCTACCTTTGAACAGATAACTGCCCGAGTTGATACTTCTTGCTTTCTGGACAGGAAATAGTTATATAGCTAAATAACCACATTATATGGCCCCAATGTACTAGACTTTGTATATAGTAAACCACGAAATACCATTTGTGTACCTGAAGGGGTTTTGACTTTCTTTCACATATATATTTATGCTGTCCACTATTCATGGTGTCGATCTGGCCAACAATGGATAACTCTACTATGGATCATCAACTCACTAGATGCAAAGAGAAAAGTAACTGACAAGCTCTATAGCACATCCATTTCAAGAGTGTCAATGTGACAATATCAAAACAGAAGTCGCACTGACTACCTTTGATCTGTAAGCAAAACCTCCTAGACAAAGTCAAAGTCTTGTTTATCGCTATTCGCCAGAATGAAGTTTTTGTCGACTGATCTAAGTGGTGGTTTGCTTTCAGTGCTTGATATATCGCGAAATCTACCAGTTTTCTGGCTGTTGCCATATTGCAGCAATAACCTTTATGAACAAAACAGGTATTATCTACTTGAAAATAACAAAGGAACAAAGCTAGCTAGAATTAGATCAACTTAACAGCTTTCTCAACCACAGGTTATGTGAAACCTGTACATATGCAGAATAAATGATAAAATCCGAATAAATAGTTTAATATTTAAAAAGATATAAATGCATGGCATACTTATATACCACACTGGTAGGAGATTTGTACATCGAATGAAAAACTTCCTTTTATTTTGGCAGGTTCAAGAACTTTGTGTTTTAAATGAACATTGATTCATATTTTTTAGTCCCCAAAATTTTGGCCTACTCATCATTCACCCTCAACTATTAAAGCAACTGCAAGTCTAAAATAATTTGCCACGCAGACAAAATGAAATTGAAACTTTGGATATCAAGGTAAAAATACAACATTTTTGCTTTTAGTCATTAAAGAGAAAAGTAGAGTGTGCATTTAACTTTACAAGTGGAGTTATTTCTCTGTTTTCTTTTTCAAATTTTCTCTCTTTTATCTTTTTTTTTTCAGATAAAGCTTGTCAACAAACAGATGCATTTCACTTATTAACTAATTGCTTCAATTGGGACATCATTAAGGTATTTCATATTAGTCAATCAACTGTGACAAAGATTTTTAACATAGTTAAAGTTAAACCTTTAACACTGCCGTGCACAAGGCACATAAAACCGGTGTTCCAATGGCACAAGAGGATGAGAATGGTAATCAATTCCTCCTGGATGAGATGCCCATTCTTGCAAGGGGATTGTCTTTCACAGGGTAATCCCCATCTAATGGCTGGGTTCCCATCATACAGCTGGATCGACTGGAACAAGTGCAGTAAAGTGTTTTACTCAAGGAAACGACAGCATGAGCGAGCCAACCACGAACTTTCAATTATCCGATTATAAGTCCAAAGCGTGAATCCATTACTAGCCACACTACTCCATCTTCAATATGATCACGATTTAAAACTTCATAATAACTCAAAAATATCTATAAAATTACAATTTTCAACTATTAATGGTGTGGAAAAGATTGATACACATGTCATACTGTCCTTGAAAAAACTGTACACCCCAGTACTAGTATACCGTATTCCCCCAACACATGACAACAAAACTCATGCCACTTGAAGTGAATAGACTTAATTTAAGTTCTGAGGACAAGTTCCATTGCACTACTATTATTAAAATGGTTCATCAACCTCTTTTGCTTCTGATGCTGGTAAAGTCAGTGCTATCACTCATGACCAAGCTCTAAATCCGATTACTAAAAAAACAGTAGTGACATACCACCAAACCCACAAAAATGTGAAAGATACTATAATAATACTTTCAAATGATCCAATTGTTCATTCTTTACGGGACCCAGCTCTAATTTGTTTTTGTTTTTTGTTTTTTTAATGTAAACTTAAAAACCTATTGGTACACAGTAACGTCAATAAACACCACAAGGCCAAGTCATCATCTTGATACTGTGAACGAAGCAGGTGCTTCACTAGTTCACACATAAACAACACTGTTTACGTACATGGCCGAAATACCAATTTCTACATCAATCAGCTATTTGTAAGCATTGCACAGAGTATAATATATTGTATAGCGTATATAAAATGTTGTCAAATTTACACAGGACAGATAGGACGTACATCCTATTAAGTTTAGAAGAAAAAAACACATTTTACTACCAATGAACAAGTTATTGAGGACTTTTCTATGACAAGGACTAAGGCATACTTCAACTGGCAAATGCAACAAAAGAACGACAAAAAATTCGGGTTATTTATCAACTTAAACCCCTTTATTCAGATGGCTTGAACGAATGTATTTCATATTTATAAACTTCTTTTTTTTTTACTACGTATTTTGCTTTTGCATATTATTTAATATGTACATATAAATAGCTCCAGACAGAAGAATAGATGTTAATTAAATGTGTTGTAATTTCATAAAACACACGTACCTATGAAACTTATCATTTACTTTAATATTTTTTGTTTAACATAGTTTTTATTGTCATTCTTAAATTCCACTATGGTATTTTAAGATCACCGATTACCATAACAAATAAGGAGAATAAACAGCTGAATATATATATATATATTGCAAAAGTAAACTGAATTTATTTCTGACTTATATGAGTTGAATAATAGTTTGTTTGTTTGTGCTCTGCCCACTACGGTTATCGAAACCCGGTTTCTAGCATTGTAACTTTGCAGACATACCGCTGTGCCACTGGGGGCAAAACTAACGAATACACTGAGCTTCGGCCAGAGCTTCCAGATGGGAAAGAAAAAGAATTGTTAACTTTCAATCTATTCTAAAGATACACTTTGCTAGACTGACAGAACTAACCACCGTATACATCAATCAACAGAGATAATTCTCCCAGACCTTTTACCTATTTGTCCATATCCTTTAGGTTATGTATTTCCAAACTCAAGCCCAGCAGTGCTGCTAGAGATGTCACACGATCAGAATGACTTTCCAACACTGTCAGCGTGAAAGTCTAAAATAACAAATGGGACAAACTCCCTGCCCATTTGTTAGCACACAAAATAAGGTTATTACTGTGCAAGGCAGATTATTCTATATGTGGAAGTTTACACAGCCGAAAACGAGTATATATGGAATTTTTTAAAATAAACCTTTGTAAGTTACTAGTGCTTGTAGATATATCGACGATATTATTTTGCCTAATTATCAAGGTTTTCTTCACATTGCCAAACAAACTTATCCACCAGAAGTTACACTGGGAAAAAAGCTCTTTCACTGACCATAAAGCATAGTATCTGAATTTAAATATAAATCTCATTAATCAAACAATAATTTTGAAGCTATAAACTTTACATTTTCAAAATGCCATCGAATGGCTCAGCGGTAAGTCTATAGGTTTGTAGCGCTAAAAACCAGGTTTCTATACCCGTGGTGGGCAGATCACAGATTGTCCATATTGCACTTAACAACAAGACAAACCATTATAAAGAAACTACGTTATAATGTTTATTACTCATAGCTTATCAGATACATTAGAATTTTTTCAACATTACAATATTTCGTGGGTGTAGCCAATAGATTCTAATTTTACACAAAAAAGGGTTCTCATCAAGCATTTGGCAGTTTGTTTATTTATTAATTATGCACAAAGTTACACAAGGGCTATCTGTGCTCTGCCCACCACGGGTATCGAAAACCAGTTTCTAGCGTTGTAAGTCCGCAGACATACCGCAGTGCCACTGGGGGGCTGGCAGTACAGAATCTTTCAGTTTTGCGGGAAAATTAATAATTTTCATAGGCTTCATAATTTTCCTCAATATCACGATCTTTTAAAAAATAATGTGTGTGCACATTAATCTTTTAACTAATTACAAAGGCCTGTGAATTTGAACTTCATAAAAGTTGTTTTGGTTTTAATAACGGATTTTCCATAATTCAGCTACGCAGATTTTGAAAATAATGTTCATTTTTTTCTATCAAGTAAAGATTTTTTTGCAAATCGGAAAGATAAAATCTTACTTAGATGAAATTATTATTTCGTTTACCACAATGAACCTTTTTATTATTATTATTATGTGTGTTTCTTGTGGGTTCTAGAACGATCGATAAGACTCTCACCTTGAGATTGGTCTAGAGAAATCTATAGCCAGTAGTTGTCAACATTTTAAACATAACAAAATGTGACCCGATTTCAATGGAAATGATCCACTTATGTAAAAGTACATATCACGTTTTGTGAAAAATCTAGATGTGATGGAGAAAAATGGATATTTTCTGACTCAGCATATAGGAATTACTGTAGAACGTGTAAAAATTTCAAAACATTAAACCATCGCAGGCCTGTGTTATCTAAGGTAATAGAGATAACATAGCTATAACTTTAATATGTCGACCACCATTAGTTTTACCTAATATTTCATACCTATTATTATCGTGTGTAAGGAACTTTTAAAGCTCTGTAACGAATTGGTTGTTATGTGTTTATTTTAATATGAACGTTGTTTAGATTAAGATTATATTTAGAAACATACAGAGCTCTCTCTCTTTCTCCGGATCGGGATTTAGGTCTTTTACGACCTGGGAGGGTCAGGTTCTAGTAGACCTCTCCAAAGTTGTAGAAGATTCTCGAGAGTAAGAATCAACAATATATCTATATACATAAACGCTTTAACCAGTATTGTTACGTAAGACTGAAATTTCTAGAATGCCTCAACACGGTTATAAATATAACCAACGTGTCGCACCAAAGGGGAGTATCTATTATTAGTTCGCTATAATCGGTGTGCTATAAAACTTCGAAAGCTATAACTGTGATTTTTATAACGCTTATCAATCGGAAAACTTAAGATGTTACAAGTCATTTAACTTCAGTGGATTCTCATCAGACATTAATAATTTTACGAAGACGTATAAATTCATCGTGAAAAACCTAGTGTGTGTGACCAAGGACACAGTAATCCCAGCGGATCGTATCTACATCAACTCGTAATTAACTCGCTCATCCTGAGCTCTCGATAAGATATCAAGGAGGTTCCAAACTAGAAAGAAAACTTTATATTG
>NW_013666330.1:447813-449453 GCF_000517525.1 Limulus polyphemus | reverse complement strand
CTAACAACTGTTGTAATTTCTCTTCTTGTTTTTTTTGCTGTTCGAGCTGCCATTGTTGTAGGTTTTCTTGTAACTGCTGTTGTCTTTCTTCTTATTTCTTTTCTTTTTCTTCCAACAACTGTTGTATTCTCTCTTCTTGTTTATTTTCTTTCTCCTCCAACCAATGCTGTAGTCTCTCTTGTTTACTTTGCTGTTCAACTTGCCATTGTTGTAGGTTTTCTTGTAACTGCTGTTGTCCCAGATTTGATGGCAGCAATACAAAAACAAGAAAAGAAACAAGAAGAACGAGAAGAGAAATTACAACAGTTGTTAGAGGAAAAAGAAAAGAAACAAGAAGAACGAGAAAAGAAACAAGAAGAACGAGAAGAGAAATTACAACAGTTGTTAGAGGAAAAAGAAAAGAAACAAGAAGAACGAGAAAATAAACAAGAAGAAAGAAAAAAAAAGAAGAAAAATGGAAACGAGAGGCGGAAAATCAAACTACAGCTTAGATCCCACTTCTGACACCAATTTGTTACGTCTCCGTTTGTTAATTAACTTCCCATAACTTCGTTCCGACGAAACTTTAGCAACACAAGTCCTTACTTAATAAAACTGGTTTATTCTTTCCGAATATAACTTTACGATACACTTGTTTTCAACAATCGCGCTAAAACAAACGCTATATCAACGAACGTTAACTTCAACAATACGTCTCTCTCTGACTGCAGTTCAATTACTCATTACCTACACACACATTATTGCCCCGTCACGTTGTCACCCTCTTTTATATACCAGACTACCCTATATCTAGTAAATACTAAAGCATTCGCCAAGGTACAGGATAGTTCTAGAAAATAGGTTGCGCTACATCAGTCACGTGACCTCGTCGACGCAACAATAACATAAATTGAATTGATATAAACGCAGCCCAGTGTTGTTTTATTAATTTTAGAACTGTTTCTTTTGTGTAAAAGCTACACGAGGGCTATCTGTGCTAGCCGTCCCTAATTTAGCACGAGAGGGAAGGCAGCTAGTCATCACCACCCACCGCCAACTCTTGAGCTACTCTTTTACAAACGAATAGTGGGATTGACCGTCACATTATAATGCCCCCACGGCTGAAAGGGCGAGCATGTTTGGTGGGACTGGGATTCGAACGCGCGACCCGCAGTTGCGAGTTGAGCGCCCTAACCACCTGGCCATGCCGGGCCTTTGAGATTAAGTGATGATACTTAAAAAAAAGTAGATACAGAAAAAACTCCATTAGTAACTTCAATCTAACTTCTGAGAAGAAACAGTGTTTATTATCTATACAATTATTCTGCTTGTTTGTATGTACGACCGTTACGTTAGTTAGAATGTTTCCCCAAGAAAAACCGCGCATGCGCATTATTCACTCGAAGACAAACAATCTGCCTGCGGCAGAGAGCTGCAAAGCTCAGTGATAAAGTGCTGTGTGAAACAAGAAGTAACAACAAAAGGGGGAATGTAAATATACTTTACTAACCATTTTGTACAACAGTATATTAAAAACTTATCAAAGTTTTTAAAAAGGTTTGACGTTAGATCGTATAATAACATTATAAATTTATTTATTGATAGTATTAAGTACAGTAAAGTTTAGTCCTAACTAAACTAAAGTAAAAACAAACGTACAC
>NW_013666330.1:443781-446998 GCF_000517525.1 Limulus polyphemus | reverse complement strand
TACGATAATAATTCGTTTGTATTGTGCTAGAAATGTTATATTTAAAGAAGTTCTGTTACGATAAAGATACTAATTTGGCAGGAAATGTTTTGCGGGTCTCTGCAAGTAGTAATAAATAAAATTAGCGTACAGCTTTACATTTTTTCACACATGGCAGAAAAAGCTAATAAGCAAGAGTGTTTTATTTTTGAAATTATATATGAAAAAGTATATGATAACAGTCACTAAAAATGGTATTATATATTTTTATATTCTGTAAATTTTATGCACTTGCTTTACAAACTGATAAGCCTTACTTAATGTTCTAAAGAATACCAGAATAACAAAATGCATATATATTTTTAAGGCTTGCAGAGGAACCTGGAGTGAAATGCTTAAGATAAAATAAATATAAAAACAATTCAGTAATCCACAAATAATTTTATTTTTCCTGAAAATATCAATATCAGATAAGGGGCATAAATAAAGTCGTTTCTGGAATATCTTGTCGTTTTTATTTTTAAGTAAAATTTGTGTACTCGGTAAAACTGTGAAATACATTGAAAAAGACTCAAGCATGTAGTTGTAACTATTTTAACCGTTAAGGAGAAATGATGAATAGGGCAAAAACATTTTCTACTAATCATAATTCATAAATCCACCCAGTTTTCAAAATTGGCATACATAATTTTTCAAACTACCCTTTAAAAGTATGCGATCTTTTTGGACTTGTTTTAAATAGAAAGTAAATAAACGAAAAAGTAATTGCATTCAAATTTGCATCCCTAAGAAGCATAAGTTGAAAGCTTGTTCGTTAGGTTTGGAAAATCACGAAAGATACACAAGTTACCTAAGTTTGAAGTGATAGACTAGAGGGAAGGAGCTAGTCGATAGGGCCCACGTCTAAATTTTGGATTTCTCTAATCGAATAATGGGATTTGACCACCACTCTTATAATATACCCACGGCCCAAGGCAAGGAGTGAGTTTTTGCAAAAACAGGATGCAAACCATGAACCCTCAGATTCGCAGTTCGAACAAGCTAAACGCCCGGCCCTAAGTTTAAAACAGTAATAAACATAAAATTTCTTGACGGGTAAGTTATTCTAATAAATAATAAAACCCTAATAACTTTAAATCTCAAACTTGTTAATAATTTAATATATATATACATAGTATGGTGTTTACTGTCCACTCATCGAGATTTCTTTAACCGTATACTGACATTATATTTATTAGAACTTTATTCAAACATGCTAAGGTTTAGTTTCCGCGTGTAAAAGTTAGAACAGGTAATCACGTGCTCCAACCGTCGTAGTGTAAACTGATAACAGGATAGAATTATCAAACAAACGCATGTTTAAATTTCTACCTTTGGCCTCTGATAATCTCATCTAACTTGCGTACGTGACCGAAAAATAGCTCACTGATAGTTTTACGCATTCATAAATTTCTGTTTAGCTTGTAGAAGCGCGCAAAAAAAGTCAACGTGGGTATATTCATTTTTTTCATTCATTTATTATCACGGGACATATTTGTTTCTATAAAAGTGAAATAATGAATTTTCTCCTCTCTGTGGTTTCAGTATTCAATTCACAGTCTAAAGATCGTATCTTACGGATAACATATACAATTGGCATAAACTGGACAGATTCATATTTGTTCTTACTGATCGGACCGGGCATGTCCTGTTAGGTACTGTGTCCGGACTGTGAATCCGAAGACCTGTGATTCGAGTCTCATTTCCGAAAGAACACTATTCTGCATTTCGGCAGCGGGTGCGCTATAAGAGTGATGTATTCATACTCCACTATTCGGTCAAATAAGAGTAGCTAAGAGATGGCGGTGGATTCTGTTGACTAGCTGCCTTCCCTTTAATCATCAGGGGTTCGATTCCTCTCGATGTACACAGCAGATAGCCCGGTGTGGCTTTGCTACTAAACACACACACACTCCTTATAGTCTATCAGTTCAAAATTAGGCAGAGGCGTCGCTAGGCACTAACACACCGGGCCCGTGTCCCTATTCTATTTAACAGTGCCCCGAATCCCAAATCGTTTAAGCACCTAGCGATGCCTCTGAAATTAGGGACGGATTTGTTTAGCTTTGCGCGAAAATTCTGAAGCAAATTTTACTGATCATCAAAAACACTACTTGTAAAAGTAACCTCGACTTCAAAATTACCCCAGTCATAAAGGCCTGGCGGTCATTAAGTACGTCTATTTTTGAGGATATACCTGAGTTTTTGCGCGAACACAGTAATATACAGACGATACTGAACGCACTACCCTCAATATCAAGGCATGATTAATCGGATCAGAACAACTGTCTTATGAAGTTATATATATTTGTTTGTTTTTTTTTGCGCTCGCATGTTTGTCCCAGTCGCTTAAAAAATATATGTTGATAAGCATATATGTTGGTAAGTCAGGGGGCTTTATAATGCTAAAAATTGATTTCGATACCGGTGGTGAGCACAGTACAAATAGCCCATCGTGTAGTTCTCTGCTTAAAAAGAAAGAAACAAACACTATGAAAGGTTTGATAAGTTATTACGAAAATGAAATTGAATGTGTATCAAACTGACTAGATTTAATGACTGAAGATTCAGAAGTAATCCGTTTTCAAAGCAAACAACTAGAAAGGCTTAAACATTATTTGAAATTCATTAGTGGGTTTATAAGTGACTACAAAATACATAGTGTTCCTCCACGTTAGAATTTTATTTTGTGCATCTAGCTTTCAGACATATGCTATACTACAGCTATCTTCAGGCTTAACTTACCGTTTAGTTTAGAACACAATTAGGGAATCAATAGGCCTAAAATCTGCGATAAAAATCACATTAACTGCATTTGTGTTATTCACGTTCCTCTTAGTTTATCCATCTCGGAATCAAAATAAGAGACGTGCAAAAATAGTATTTCGGGTCTAATGGTTTGTCTCTAACAAGTCACTACCCAAGATGCCCTTCGTCAGTTTGATTTGGTTTGTTTTGAATTTTGCGCAAAGCTACACGAGGGCTATCTGCACTAGCCGGCAATAATTTAGCAGTGAAAGACTAGAGGGAAGGCAGCTAGTCATCACCACCCACCGCCAACTCTTGGGCTACTCTTTTTTACCAACGAATAGTGGGATTGACCGTCACATTATAACGCTCCCACGGCTGAAAGGGCAAGCAAGTTAGGGGCCCTAACCACCTGGCCATGTCGGGCTCGTAAAATTCAATTATTTCGATG
>NW_013666330.1:416025-443771 GCF_000517525.1 Limulus polyphemus | reverse complement strand
CTTTTTACCTACGATAGTGGGATTGACCGTCACATTATAACGCTCCCACGGCTGAAAGGGCGAGCGTGTTTGATGGGATGGAAATTCGAACCGCAGATTGCGGGTCAACCACCTAGCCATGGTACCAGAATTCATTAGTTGGGCTAGACGATGAGAGACAAAAATCCTCTGAAACACTTTATATTAATTCACGTTATGAACTGGTTTGTTTGTTCGTGAGCTTTTCCCACAGTTTTGGAGCTAGCCAAATTCATTATATTCCCCAGAATTCTTTTCCTGAACATCTTATTCTCATTGTATACTTTCCTTCCAGAATAATCTCAATTCTACATTACATGTTTGTTCTGATGTTCTCCTACCTCTTCTACTACATGGATAGATAGAAATTTTAAAAGCTATGTTACCTTGGCCCGACACCAGAACATTATCAAAATCAATCACTTTCTACTTTGCATAATCTATTTGCTGGATGTATTTTATTACATCATAGAGGTTTAGATAGACTGCCCATAATTATCTACGAGCGTTGTATAAACAGCAACGACACCAGATTTGTAACCAATTCTGATATTATTTCTCAATATCGGAAACAGGTTTAAACTCCTGACTGGACAAAAATGATCACCTTTATGTCTGATTATCATTATTGGCGCATGCGCCTATTCCTCACTTAAATAAACTAATATTTTACGCCATAAAAATATTTTTACAGCTCTGGAACAAAATCCTCTTCACTTGAAAATACACACATATTATTGAATTGATCGATAATTCATTTCGTAAACTCACTCCAATGCAGCTCATATTCTCTACGATAGTAATGTGAACGCACTCATCACAGTACAGGATATCCAGCTAGTTCTGAGGAATAGGCACAACACTGCCGTTAGCCAAAATGGAGTCACACACTGTCAACTCAAACATACTCCAGTAAAATTACTTCTAATGCTTGCAACATCTTATAATTTTTTTTCTTTTGCTTTTTTTTTGGGGGGGGGGGGGTCTGCCCCTGTTTGTGGGAGAATTCTATTATCTTAGTCTTCCTAAAGTATAATATGTCTCTAAAAACCGTTTATGTTAGTTCTTATCATCCTGTGAATCCTACCAATGTCTTCAGTAAAAACCTTCAAATGAATTTTAGTTCAACGACTCCGTAGATTTATTGGTAACAATCAACTCTTGCTATGTACACAGGCTGGATTTTGTCCAAAGCTATTGACAACTAATTAATTTCTAAAACATTTTGACTCTATCCTCAATTATTTTAAAACTAATAAGCCTTTTTGTATGCTATTTTGTTATTTTTACCGAACTTTTGTACCTTTCAGTACTTTGTTTTAAGCTACAAACTACAAGGCCTAAAACTACCTGTTACAACATCCAAGTTATCGACTCATTTCTATATGGAAGACGTGCAGCTATTTCTATTGAGAGGACTCTATCTCGTTCCTTCGATCTTTATCGTGGAGTATCTCAAGGTTTTGTTCTATCACCTCTTCTGTATATTCTTTACGTTACTGATATATCTAAACCATGTATCCTATTCAGTTATACCAATATGCGATAGTATTGCTCTTTCAGCCACATGTAAGGCAGTGCTTACTCCCAATACAGTTCTTTAAGATGAGATAGACAACTTATTGACTTGGAGTTATTACTGGAGGTTTACCCTTAAGGCAAAATAAACAAGAGTGATACTCTTTGGTCGTAAAAACATAAAGTTTTACTGTGTTTCAACTCTTTCCTGTGTAATGTCAGCATCAACAACTTTCTTATTCAAATTCGATGTCTCATTCAGCTATTTCTCTGATGCTGTTACATATCAAGGTGTCGTCTTTGGTAAACATCTAAATCGGGACGCCCAAGTGATTGTTCTCAAACGTGTAGTACAGGACGGTGCCTCCTTAGTTAATTATTGTTGATTTTCAGTGTTCTCAGTTTGAATGTCAAGTTTTGCTCAAGTAACACTTTAACTGCCTCTGTTTTGAAAGTATGTAAGATGTGGGATCGCTAACTAGCAATTAAATGACTTCTCTTGTGTGAAATATGTCCCCTTGTGTCTAAAAATCGAAAGTTAACTTTCCTGTTGGCAAATTGGATAAGGATCAGATGTAACCGTGTCCTAGAACTTGACTCTAAGTCGACATAGATCTCGTATGCGAGGTGCGTTTCGTGTGAAAAAAGGCTTTGTTTCGTATTTTTTCTTTTTATATAAAAAAAAACGGTTCTGTCTGTCAAATACGGATTTTTGTAAGACTTAGAACTTTAACCTTTCCACTAACGTCCTTTTATCCCTACTTGTAGGATCTAAAGTGAGTGGATTTTACTTTATTTGAAACTTTTACTTTCTTTTTTTCGATGTGAATAGTGTTTGTAAAAAAGGTTTAATATATTTTATTTTGTTGAACACTGGATAAGGTTTGTATCTTTGTTTAAACTTGAACTTGTATTTAGTTTACAGTAACCATAGTAGTATAGTAATACCCCGTTAAGCGCTCAGGAAGGGTTTCTGAGAACATAGCTCTAAACGGATCAGCTGTAAACAGGGTCATTTTAACATTACACATATGGAGATATGTAACTGAAGGTATTGTTTCTTACCTGTGAATGATGTATAAATTCTTTATTTAGGTACTGGTAAATTTAACGTAAATTACTCACTATAATATCGTTAACGCTGGAAAAAAAGCTAATTTTTATTAGCCTTCAATCTTGTTTGGTTACAGAGTCATCAAATAGAAAATCAGATCCCTCTTGCCACGCCCACCTGTCACATCCTCTCTTTCAGGATTTATCAATACACATAATTCTCTTTTACATTTATGACTATACTAGTTATAATCAATAGACAGGCAAAGTTTTCGTTTATCACATGACGTGTTATGTTGTTTTATGTACAGTTTGTTTGTTTTTGAATTTCGCGCAAAGCTACACGAGGGCTATCTGCACTAGCCGTCCCTAATTTAGCAGTGTAAGACTAGAGGGTAGGCAGCTAGTCATCACCATCTACCGCCAACTCTTGGGCTACATTTTTACTAACGAATATTGGGATTGACCGTCATATTATAGCGCCCCCACGGCTGAAAGGGCGAACATGTTTGGTGTGACGGGGATTCGAACCCGCGACCCTCAGTTTGCGAGTCGAGCGCCCTAACCACCTGGCCATGCCGGGCTTGACAGTGTTAATTATATTTGCATTCCATCTTAATAATGATGTTCTTATAAGTTACAAAATATGAAAACATTTTGGACAAAACTGTATAAGGAGGGCATGACGTAGCCTGATGGTTAGGGCATTCAACTCACAATCTGTGGGTCACGGGTTCGAATTCCATATCCGAATATGCTCGCCTTTTTCAATCGTGGAAGCGTTATAAAGTGCGAGTCAATCCCATTATTCGATGATAAAAAAGTAGCCCAAGAGTTGATGGTGTGTGATGATGTCTAACTGCCTTTTCTGTAGTCTTTCACTTCAATATTAGGGATAGCTAGAGCAGATAGTCCTGGTGTAGCATTTCGCGAAATTCATAAATAAACAAAAACATATAAGATTGCAATTGTATTGATCAAACATACTGTTGAACTCTATGAAAAGGTCTAAGAAACGCTGTTAAGCAGGCTGAAAGGCATGTAATGATAATTATTATAGTCTCACTGAAATCATCAAAGTGTAGTTCCATGGGGGTACGATATAGTTAAAAGGCATGTAATGATAATTATTATAGTCTCACTGAAATCATCAAAGTGTAGTTCCATGGGGGTACAACATGGTTGAAAGGCATATAATGATGATTATTATAGTCTCACTGGAATCAACAAAGAGTAGTTATATGGGGGTACGACATGGTTGAAAGGCATATAATGATGATTATTATAGTCTCACTGGAATCAACAAAGAGTAGTTCTATGGGGGTATGACATGGTTGAAAGGCATATAATGATGATGATTATTATAGTCTCACTGGAATCAACAAAGAGTAGTTATATGGGGGTATGACATGGTTGAAAGCATACGTGTCACCTAAAAAACACACATTCTGCACTGTCGCTTATCTGTGAAGGTACTATGCAGCATGCTTTAAATCAGTGGTGCCACTTCAGTTGTACAGACAGTCAGTGATCCCAGAAATGCTCTTATTTATAAATTTGTGCTGTAGTACCTTGGTTTTAAATGCATATCGAGGAAGGACTTCATTATGACTAACACGAGGGCTTTCTTTTCTCAGAGTCGACTTGCAATAGCCAGGACTTGTTTGCCTTTAATATGGATCTACATTCAAAAAAGCAACAAATATAGTTTTTGTTTAGAAGTTTTACTGGTCATAAACAAAGACCTTTAATGAAGCAGATGATGATCGTGGATACAGAATATGCATCATCATCACCTTGGAATCTTATCTTGCTGATATAAAAACAATAATGTCTCCATTCTGAACAGTTTGGTGTTTTGTGCCAGAGTTTTTAAAAGTAACATGCTAGCGGGCCAGCACTTCTGAAGCGTGGTTCTCAGGAATTCACAGAAATAACAAAAAAATCAATTATTTTTGTGTTATTTTATTAACAACTACAAATTAATAACATAAAGCAGTTCAGTAAGGTTAGTTCTAACTTATGTAATGTAATGAGAACAGTGAGGACGGAGCTGCTGCGACAATGGTTCGCCAACGATATTCGTTGTCGAAAGACGAACTTTGTGCTCCAGTGTGTTGGCTGAAATGGTGTTTCTCTATTTTAACTTGATGTACTTCGCGTGGGAGAATGTTTTCTCACACATATACGTGTTGCCAAACGCTGACGCCATTCTAAGTCCAAAATCCCTCAAATTAGGATACTTATATTTGAGATTGGGAGAGAGTTTAAAGAATGACACTCCTGTTTCTGATCTTGAGATAACAGATTTATCAATCTGTAACTCACACAATTTTATTTGATATTTTCCATTTGCACTACCAATGTCAGTGTTGAGTAGATTGTTGAACAACATGAAACTTGACTTCATTCCATAAAATGTTTGGAATCTCATGCTGACATTTTCAATTAAACTTTCTGACTTTAGAATAATTTGCTGAAAGCTATAATCACATCAGATTCTTTCATCTCACAAAGAAACATCATTACAAAAATGTGTCAGATCATTTTTCTCGAGATTTAATTTTACCCAAATAAGTTTGTTCCGTAATCTAGAGGTATGACTGTAAAGCTGGTAGATACCTTGGCCATTTCTTTCAAATTTCTGTTCAGGGCATTTAAATATTGTAATGTCTGTCAAGATGGCAAATGAACTTACGAAACTGATATCAGTAAAAATTGTTTTCAAAACAGAGTCACATTTTACTTCCGATAAAAACAAATCAATCCCTTTTCTAACCAACGAACATCTATGTGTAAAAGTAAGTCACCATAAGCAACATGAAGCACTTGCAAAAAGGTTTTGAATTTCCTGTGTGTCAGGGCAAGATTAGTGCCCCAAATAACGTTTGTAATTTTCGTAGCAGACTCACGACTTCAGGTTCAAATTCGATTCCCATTGGTGTTTTATGCCAGAGTTTATAAAGTAACATGTTAGCAGGCCAGAACTTCTGAAGCGTGGTTCTTAGGAATTCATAAAAATAACAAAAAATCAATTACCTTCGTAATATTTTATTAAGAAAAAACGCAATAAGTGAATATGGTGATTTTGACAAGTGTACAAGTATTGTTCCTGACGGTGTTAACTCAATGATCGATCAAAATATTGCCTCGTCGGATTGCTGAAAAATAAAACAGCATTTTTAATCATCTTTTTATCATAGGTAGCTCGACTCTTCAGGTTCGAATTCAGCAATTACGGCGTTTAATGTTCGGTCAGTCCCAATATTTATTGGTAGAAAATAGCCCAATAGTTGACAATAGGTGTTGTTGACTAGTTGCTTTCTGAATTAGGAACGGCTAGTGCAAATAGCCCATGCATAGCTTAGCGCGAAATTTAACAACCAACCAAACGGAACAGTTGTAAGGAAAACCCACACAAAGTCTCTTGGTGAAAAATGCAGTGTAACATCCGGCATTCAGTACTTACATTTTTTCAGCAATCCGGCAAGACAATATTTTGATCGATCATTGATTTAGCACCGTCAGGAACAATAATACTAATGATGCCAATGTAACAGCTCTTCTAAAGCATTAACATTTTCGTCAACTGTTCGAATGAAAACACGCATTTGTCTGGTTTCAGTATTATATTTGTACTCTCCTCCAATGCAATAGAAAAATGGGAACAGTTTTTTTTTACTAACAGAAATACGACTTGTAACAGTGTGGTGTGAAAGTGAAACTGTTTCGAAATGTTTCGTCACATTTTAATCATAGAAAGCTCGAGCCATTTTCATGACGCAATATTTGATTCAATATCCATCAAAAAATGCTTTTTTTATTGCTTTTGCTATTTGAGAAACAAGAAGCAATGTTGACACGATTACAGTTTACTAGTTGTAACTGTCGTAAATAAGTTTTTCCTTGTTCAATTTGCTTCCTCAGTCCTTCACCCCTGCTGTTTTCGATTCCTCTGTATATACACAGTGGTCCGGCATGGCCAGGTGATTAGGGCGCTCGACTCGCAATCTGCAGGTTCGAATCCCCGACACACCAAACATGCTTACCCTTTCAGCCGTGGGGGTGTTATACTGTGACAGTCAATCCCACTATTCGTTGGTAAAAGAGTAATCCAAGAGTTGGCTGTGTGTGGTGATGACTAGCTGCCTCCCCTCTAGTCTTACACAGCTAAATTAGGGATGGCTAGCGTAGACAGCCCTCGTGTAGCTTCGCGCGAAATTCAAGACAAACAAACTGTATATACAGTTGGGATATTTTTGTTCACGGAGAGAGACATAATGCCTTTTTATATTACATTCTTTTCATACAGCCACCATCTGTAAACACACTAAGCACTGTGGTTTACCTTTAAGTTCAACAATTAAATATTCATTTTCCTGATATTTTTGAAATTCACGATTTTTGCTGTCTCTATTTTTTTTTTCTTAGCCACACTCATTTTTAATTAGGGTGACCAGATTTTCAAACCGAAAAACCGGGACAACCCATTCTTTGCCCCTAATTTCAAAATGATCCATGTGCTTTTCCTTGGGTCTCCTGGTGAGACAGCGATAACTCTACAGATTTACAACGCTAAAATCAGGGGTTGGATTCCTCTCGGTCGACACAGCAGATAACCCGATGTGGCTTAGCTATAAAACACACGCGCGCGCGCGCGCTCTTCCTTGGCAGTGTGATGCATAAAGTCCGATCTGCCACCATGTGCTATCAAAAACAAATAGTGCACTCAACTTTGTTATCCAACTCGCTTACCTTTAAAAAAGAAAAGTCTGCTTTTAAAGAACCTGAAAATAAAAACATTTTATATTCGGCATTTTTACACTGTGATATGTTAAACATTTTCAATAATAAAAATATTTTTCAGAACAGTCTCTTGATATTTAACTGTTCAACACATATTCACGAACTGCTGTACGTCTGCTACAATACTACTAACTATAAAACCTGCGTATACCTGGGTTTCCCACCATGAACAGACGGAACTTTCGAGGGAGTTTGGCGGCAGGAGGGTACGTGTTATAAAATCAAGTAGATCTTTTACATTCGTGATTCGAAGGTTGGATGAGGGAAGAACTTGTTCAACGGTATCTCAATGGATTTGACAAACCAGCTGAATCGGAGATCAGTCAGTTGATTATTGCATTGACACCGAAACATAAAATAAAAAACGGGCACAATAGTATCGTTATTTTCAAAAGTGGGTATTACAATCATGCATAAGAAATCATTAGTTTCAATATTTTGTGAAACTTATGGCACAGTAAAGCCCAAAGGTGCAATGTTGAAGATGAAGTAGATGCACGATGTCTTAAATTTAAAATGATATTTCTGCAATGAAGAGTGGATATAAGAAGGATGGTATAATGTCCAGTATGGTACCACCATAGTATAATCCATATAGTTTTCAGCATGTCATATTTTCATTAAATTTTAGTTGTTGTTTTTTCGTTTTAGAAGTTGTGCCGATCTTCATTCACCGAGATCTATCGAAATAAACCTAAATTACCGGTTTCTGGAATGACTCTCTGTTGATTATCCCAGACTCAGTACTAAAAGATGTTGGGCTGGCTCGTGTAGCAGGTGTTAATACGGAAATCGTTTGCTCACATTATGAAATATGTATTTTCTTATTTTTATAAGGATCTTTCAATACACATACTTGTGCTAATGGGTTTATATAGCATTATATACATTTTAAAATGGGTATTTGTTAGTAGGCCACTTTAAAATCCTTCGCGGGTCAGATGCAGGCTTCAGGCTGCCAATTGGACAGCCCTGATTTAAGGAATGGCTTCAAAAGGAACATTTATTTGTTATTAATTATATTTTTTATGAGACTTACTTGTTAACTATGGGAAGGTTTTCGTGAGACGTATTTGTTATCGCATTGTTTGATTTCTCTATATTTTCCTAGAACAACCTTCATGATTTTACCATTAGAATTTATCAGCTCCATCAATCGAAGTCGTATATCTAGGAACATTTCTCATTACAAGCTTTACATTAATCTTCTACGGATCTAGTCATACCACGTGGCTCAAAGGTCCCTCCCTCGTCTCCCATATGGATCTCCTATGACATAGCATCAGCTGGTCATCTAACTTTAGCTAATATGATCAGTGCAACTCGAGGCCATCAACAGTGGTTGTGTTCATGTTGCATTTGTTTTTTATATGTAGGTTTCCACCGCCATTAGTGCACATTTCTACCCTTTCAACACCACATGAACAAGCTGCATGTACTTGATTAAGTTGATCAGGATGGAGATTCTGCCGACGAAAATAGTGCACAAAATTCAGATGACTAAATAACAATACTATGGAGTGCTGGCCACATTTAAAAAAATTTTTAAATGAATATCATTTAATGCACAGGGAACACTTACTGATATTTTATCTAATCAATATCATATAAACTACTTTAAAGAAATATAATATATAAGTACTGTGGACTTGTTACTACATATGTAACGTTTTCTGGAATTATTTGATATACAAATATATGTGTAGATTACATTTATTTATATAAGTATATACATTCATATGTAGATGTTCAGTGTGCATTTTTAGTAGTTATATATAGTAGTTACTTCACTTTCTTTAATTGCCGTGATTTAAACGCCGAAAGCTGGAAAGCATTAAACTAATAAGCCTAAAATCTGTGATACAAATCACGTTAACTGCAAATGTTTTTCCCCAGGTTTCTCTTAATATGTTCTTTTCTGATTCCAAATCAGATGTGTGTAGAAATACCATTTCATATTTATCTTTTGGCCCCCACAAATCACTGCTCAAGAGGACCTTCATTCAATACCAGAACTCGTCAGTTGGCCGAAAGACAAAGTATTCTTTTTTCTCCTTGTCACTTAATTCCAGTCTTATGGGTCATGTCACACCCTCTCTTCAGCCAAAAGATGTAATGAAAGTGACGATTAATAGTGTATAATGGACGTGTCAGTATATTAATTCATGAAGACTTGCATGTAGATGAAATTATGATTGGGAAAGGAAGTTTATTTATTTCTTAAAGACAGAACAACTTGGAAAAAGTTAAAAGGAAGATTCATTTAGGTTTTTGGATAAATATAACTGGACGAATCTGGCATTGGGATATTCACATGATTAGAATTATCGATTGGAAGTGGCATATCATACAAAATTAGCTGGAAGGATGAATATCCTGACTGAGGACATCAGAAAATATTACATTTCAACATATTTGGTGCGATATTTCTGTAGTGTAAAAGTAAAGAAGTAAATACGTTATGTTATTCAGCCCCTTCGTAGTACTAGGAAGTGTAATGTTGAAAGTTATTCCTATGTCATGTCGTTCCAAAACCAAGGGTGAGTATAAAAGGTATGAAAAGCAAAAACAAGGCAGTATGCCAATAGGGGATACAGGATCGGACAAAGGACTTGCGTGTGTATAAAAGAAGTAGTGGACTACAACTCCAGGTTGATTGACATTGTGATCTTGACTCGCAAACTGAGGGTCGCGGGTTCGAATCCCCGTCACACCAAACATGCTTGCCCTTTCAGCCGTGAGGGCGTTATAATATGACGGTCAATCCCAATATTCGTTAGTAAAAGAGTAGCCCAAGAGTTGGCGGTGGATGGTGATGACTAGCTGCCTTCCCTCGAGTCTTACACTGCTAAATTAGGGACGGCTAGCGCAGATAGCCCTCGTGTAGCTTTGAGCGAAATTCAAAACAAACAAACACTGTCAAACTGAGAAATTAATGTTATGTTAAATATCTACCTATGGAAATCATGAACGATTTTTTAAAACAGCAAACAATTTTATCAGGCACCTGTAGAAAGATGTGTAATTCAGCATTTCACCCATCACCACAAAACCTTACCAAAACATATATAATGACAAAATATAACATCAAACTATTATAAATAACGGCTGTAACCTTATATCAGTTCATACTAAACATTTAGTACTTGGTTTGTACTTCTTGTACTCTGATAACCTCCACAAGACAATGTGGCATGCTGTCGATGAGGTTATTGATGTACTCTACCGTGATTTCATCCCAACTTGTCATTAGAAGGCGCTGCAACTCAGCTACAGTAGTTGGTTTAGGGTCGTGGTTAGCAATTTCCCTTCTCAGTTCTACCATAAAGTTCTCAATGGGATTACAGTCTCGAGACTTTGCTGGCCATGGCAATCTCGTAACGTCTTCCTGGTCGAGATAATCTTGTCCGTTTGCCTCTGGACAGTCGAACAATTTAATGTCATATAATTTCTGGCACGTGACAAGGCATGATTCTATACCAAGTACAGACAAATTGTCTGGACAGTATTTCGAAAAAGATTATACCAAAGGCACATAATTTTATACGAAACAGATGTGTATGTGTGTTTTGACTAACAAATGCTCAAAACAACTTATACAGACCAGAATAACAACTCGTACATGTTTGTCCGATCATACGCTACCTTCTCTGTTACTACTCGGGCATTTACTCAGTAACTACTCCATGCATGTAGATAATAACATCATAATAGAACATATAGCTAATTTTAGTTTTGACGTATAATGATTACGATGCAATGTGTCATCGTTGACCACCCACGCTGTTAGCTTTGTTTTTGCTAAACCCTTTATGGGTGAAGCAATGTATCTCTATTAAAATGCATACCTATAGTTTTTTGTGTCTTTCACAATAACTCACTGTTTCCACACTTGGACCTTTCTAGAGATCACATGCTGTGAAGCGCGTATTGAAACTTGCCATAAATTAACTTTCTCATATGCGCAAGATTTTCTGTAAATATCAATTCTGTACTCCCCAGAGGACCGTTCTAAATCAAGTCATATAATTATCTCTGTTCCTGATGTATTAAAGCACAAACTTAGCTGATTATGTGAAAACGACTGAATGCGTGTTCACAAAGTGATAAACATATGGTTCTAAACGAACAGCGCATGCGTATTTTAGATCTAAATAAGTCGAGAAAGCCCAAAGAAATTATATTTAGTGTAATGTCCTTGTTTTGTAGAAAATTGCACACATGTAAAGTGTTGTTTGTTTGAAATACTTCACAAACAAAAAAATACTAAAGTTGAAATCGAAGCCAGTCATCACATGTTGACAACGACATTGTGCCATCTTGTACCATATTCGTGCATAAAAACGTTTGACTGAGCAAAATCACGTAAGGTAATTCTGAATTGAAAAGCCAGTATATAACCCAGACTCCTTTCTAACGATATGAGATTTGTAGCGTTTGATCGAGAAATTTGCGAGAAAAGTTTCCGACAGATAAAACACATGCGTACAATTTGCATACATTTCTTTTTACCACTCGCTTATAGTGCCACCTATCTGTCCAAATTTAAATATGATCTCTATACATTAAAATAAGGTCTGAAACTTTTTATTCATATCATATTTGATCTTTCAATATTAATGAAGTTGTATTTGAAATACTTATTTAAAGTCAAATAGGCTAAATTCTTGTAATTGTACAATTACTCATACTAGACCTATATCGCTCTAATTATAAATCAGATCAATCGTGGGCTATTCCATTCATATATCTATATATAAGTATTTTTAGAAAATTCCATTGCGACTTTTGAATCGGCGCAATCATAAATTAAGTTACGTAACATGATATACTAGTTACTAGTACAGCCTCCATAGTTGAAATCACGTGTCATGTACGTTTAATAAATGACAGTCTTTACGAATGGCTTCACTTAATTCGTTTTATAACATCATCTTCATCGGGATTCGGTCCATGTTTTGGACCAGGGAGAGTCAGGTTCAGCGTAAATCTCTTTCTCTCTCTTTGGAATTGTTATTTTGTTTACACTGTTACTGAATTCCAGGCAATAACCCTTGTTACATTGTTGTTGTTTCATTACTTACAGTATGTTACATTTTGTCCATTGTCCGCAGTTTCAATTAACATACTCTTTTCGTGCCACGTCCAATTCATGGGCTGATATTAACTCGTATATTTTCACTAACTTCACTTATGTATGATCGCACTATTAGTCGGTGTTCACAATACAGTTCCACTTAGCAATCATATACACGCACACACAAACAATCATATTTTTACACACAAAACCCTTTTAAAATAGAGTCTCGATTGTGTCTAGGATTCAGTTAGCCTAACACTGTTTGACCTGAAAGATTATTATTTCTGATGTTTAGAAGGAAGAGGTACTTAGGGCTTGATTCATTATGTAACTCTCTAGTTTGCTCCTCATTTCATTTATATTTTTCTTATAATATTGAAGCGAATTATCCAGAAGTTTGACTGATAGAGTTGGCAGGTTTGAATAGATGTGTAGAAATTCTGAGTTTGTTGATCGTGGGACTCTATATGCCTTTGTTAATATCTATGTTTTTATTTGCTGTAGTTTGTTGATGTGTGTTTTTGATACATTTATCCATGTTTTACAGGCATATTCTACGACTGGCCTTACGTATGTTCTGTACATATTTAACGTTTTCTGATGAAGCTCCTTGTTTGTTGCCAGTCAGATTCCTAAGGTAACTCGCTCTTTTCTAAATTCTGGTTTTTATGCTATTAAAGTGTGGTATCCAGTTTAATTTTGGGTCAAATGTATTCCCTAAGAATTTTGCTGATGTTGCTATCTGTAAGAGAGTCCCGTCTAGATGTAACTGTGGTATTAATTTGCTTGTTTTGTACGATTTTGTAAATACAGACTTGTGTTTTGTGCGCAGTTATTTTAATTCTCCACTTATTGCAGTACAATTATATTTCGTTTAGTAGTGGTTGTATATTGTATGTTGCTGTTGTTGGGTTTGGAGCACTCTTCCAGACTGCATCATCATCTGCGAACTATGAGCAAAAAGTGTGTGTTTATTTTCTTATAGCAAAGCCACATCGGGCTATATGCTGTGTCCACCGAGAAGAACTGAACTTCTGACTTTAGCGTTTTAAATCCGAAGACTTTACCGCTGTCCCACCGGGAGACTGATGTTTAAGAGGTTTGCTGTATGACACCAAGAATTACATTTTTTTCCTGATCATTAAACGCTTACATGCATACTGATATCTGGAGTTTGCATTAATAACTTATTCTTACCACGATGAAGAAAAATAAAGCTTTTCAATATATACCGATACTATTTTTAGCCAAGTAATTTGTGTTTTTTATTTGGTTCTAAATATAATCATTATAACTATTAGTGGTATTCGCAGTCATTATTTTAAGACGCGTATGTAAATGAAGATATTAGCGGTAAGTCTGCCGACTTATAACACTACAAATGGGATTTCGATACCCTTGGTAGGCACAGCATAGATAGTTCATTATGTAGCTTTGTGCTTAACTATAAACTAATTAACGCAAATAAATTCACATCAGAATAGACATAATTATCCACGAAATTTCTAATTTTTTTTGTATCTGATTAGACACATGCCCTTCTATATTTTATTTAAGAGAAATGTGTTTAAACCTTCTTACAACTAGCAACATATAACAGAGAACTAATATTTTCAAATAATAAAAGAAACCATGGGTGTACGCAAAAGGGCATTTGCCCCCTGGAAAATGAGAAACATATTTCTTTATACATTCAAAATATACATACCTTTATATAAACCCTTGATTGCGAGTCGAGCGCTCTAACCACCGGGCCACGCCGAGCCCACTACAGAAAGAACACAGTATTTACAAGATAATTCGAAGACATTTTTATTATTATTATCATTATACCAATTCCTATATCAAGATACTCTTATTTCATGTTTTAAGCAGTTTAGTGGAATTAAATCTTTTAATATTAGGTACTAGAGAACAAAACTTAACTAAAAGTATTTGCCAGATCGAAATTAGATTTGATTATAAAAGCTCGTACTAAAATCAATGTCCACTGGGCGGTATGTGATAACCTTACGGACTTACAACGCTAATATCCGAGATTCGATTCCCCGCGATGGCTAGAGAGCAGATAGCGCATTGTGTGGCTTCGTACTAAGAAAACAACAATACATAACATCAATGGCCTTGAAACAGAACACTTGAAGTTAAGCAGAATATTTGGAGATATTTGATCTAAAGAGAGCACAAAAATATAATTTCTAATCCAAACGCAATTATATATATGTATTGTTCTGTAACGGTTACAGTGGTTCATTGAAATGTTCTTAGTTTAGTTTTTAGAATGTTAATCTAGATTTTGGCAATTTCTTCAGAGAACCAAGATGTCTTCCCATCCTAAAAGTAAACGAAGTGCGAAAAACAACAGTGTGGTATATTGACAACGTATTGGAGAATAAGAAACAACTATTTCACAATGTAAATATACATTGTTACACTTTATTAAAACTACACAATATACATACACAATGCTCCTCATTAGATAGTACAATAAAGTAATGCCACATATATTTAAAATTCAAGATATAGTAGGCAGCTATGTTCAACTTTTACTCAAAAACATATTTAAAACGTTGAGATCACCAGATGATAAATATACGTCATATTGATGATATGTGATGTTGTTAATCACTTACTGAATGAAAGTATTATTTTTCACCAAGGCTACAGCGATAAATATACTGAATTACATTCTTTCACAAGTAGATGTTATAAAAAAATCAACCTATAAGAACACTGTGGTTGTAAAAACAAAACAACAAAAACTTTCAAGTTTTCTTTCATTTTTAACTAGTATCGTTATTACTGAGACACTGATGAAGGTTTTGGTGGAAGTTTCTAAAACTTGAAAGGCACAGCTGTAGAGTAGTAAACATAATATTTTGTTACAAAATATGCCACCACTCTCAAACTTTCTAAACATTTAAGTGTGAAAATAGTTTGAATACATTTTATAAAGAATTAAATGGGTAGAGGAAATAATTTTTTGCAGTTACTTAGTCTAAATAATACATAAGAGACTATGTACGTTCAAAACAAGGTACCTGCTTCCCAGATGGAAAAAATAAATATAAATCTCAAAGAAAAAACTATGTCACAGAGGCAGTTATTATGTCCCTATAACGAAAGTTACTGAACCTTAACACATCTACACTCCTATTAATTTCAAGAAAAAAGTACAGGCAGAATTTTGTTCTTCATAGTATATACGGATAAGTTAAAACAAAATAATCAGTGGGGATTAACTCAAATGATGCACTCAAGAGTTGAGTTCCTAGTATATACAGGTAAGTTAAAACAAAATAACCTATGTGGATTAACTCAAATGATGCACTCAAGAGTTGAGTTGGATGAGCATAAAATCACATATTAGACCACACTGCAGCAATTGTCCATTATCAATTCTTTACATAGAAAAAATACAATTTATTTACTTATTTAGTGGCGCTAGGTGATTGTGATATGGATCATATGTGATTATGTATGTTTCTGTATAAAAATATTTTTTCCAGATATTTGAAAAAAAAATTAAATAATTAGATGTGTTACTGAAAAAGTAATTATGCTAATCACCAAACTTCCGTTTAGAACTGTTTTAGCACTGCCGGGATCTAGCTTCACATCTTTATATGTTCAACCAAATATATCAAGAGGTCAAGAGCTATCAAAGACAGAGATTTGTTAATTTTGCTTTATTTGATACTGATGTAACAGAACTCCTACCTATGTAACTGGCCAAAGGTATTTGTCTGTTCATAGCAAAAAAGTTTTCTGTTTTCTCTGTAGCTTGATAATAGTTTAAACAACAATGGTTCAGAACATTTCTGTTTTTTAGACTGTTTAATCACAGGACTTACAATTCATCAAATAATTTCATCTAATTCACTGTTTCTTAAGAATTTTACCCTGAGGCATTATGCACATAAATACATTGCAAAAACCTTTACATCATATAGATATATGGTTACATATGCTGAAAAAACTTCATGACAGACTGAAGTTGCTTTTGTATTTCTTTAATAAATTACACTGAATCACTTCCACACTTTCTTTGAGAAATTAAAGAAAAAGTACAAAAAACAACATTGATATTTATTACAAGTAATGGGAGAAAACAGCAACCTTTGGCAAAAACTCTGAACGTGAGGAAACATACAATTGCCAGAGAATACATTATCATTTGTACAAAAACCATTAAAATCATACTGAGAAACATATTCAAAATACATGCATACCAAATTCTCCTTTTACATGACATTTTTCTCCTCAAGAATAGAAATGGCAGTGATTGTTTTAATTATCAGATTATGGTCACCATCATGATACAAAACTACTGGCAGTGTTAAACTGATGATGCCTAGAACAAGGAATTACAAAGATACTTCCCTTACAATTGTTATAACTTTGTATCACATTCGTGTTGGTTTCTTTGGTTTTAAAACATATATTCTGCTTAGGGATGAGGGAGAAGCCCATAAAAATTTACATACAATACTATTTCTTTCATAATCCAGTTGTAGTCATGCCAGTTTGAAAACTTGGTTGGTTGTAATTGAAAAATAATTCTGTATTAATTTGTAAAAACTCTTTAACATTTATGTTCAAATACTAGTGGAACAAAAAGTACACAGACAGTTGAGGCTTGCTACTTAACCAATAATTATCCTAGTTCAGTACATTATCTACTATTAAAAACAGAATCACTTATCTATCATATGCCAAGAAAGACTTAAAAGCTTAACCAATTTGTTTTCCACTGTTATCTTAGTTTAACAAAGTTAATTTCCTGCTTTTCTTCACCACTAACTGCTTTGTCAAATCTGTTCTTTGAAAACTGATAATTTTTCTATCTAAGCTATACTGATAGTAAGGCTTGCTCTGTCCATCTCATCTGAATTTCTTATTATTTATGTATGACCCTTTCAAAACTGATGCACTAATGCCCTTTTTACATTAATGTTACGTTTTTATACATTTAAACATTACAGCAAAATTAAGTTCAGACAAGGGACAATTTATGAGAAATAATAGACATACAAGACATAAATTAAGAATTTTAATGAACTTGTATACTTCATCATCATTATAATTAAAAATAAAATACAATTAGCTTGATCATTTTAGTTTCTCAATCAAATTCCCAGTCCCAAGACCATGTGGTCTGGCCAAAAGCTTGTCTTCAAACCATTGATATAAAAATATATCAACCATTGAAGTAGATATATACTAAAAATTAAATTAGATGGTTTATGCTAGAGTAAATAGCTAAGTAACTGTCATTATACTTGTTGCTCTTGTACTTTTCTTAACAGTTTGCCATGCTAATTACTAGTAATGAATATACAAGTAAACATTTCAGGCATGTTCTTACATGTTAATGATTTGATTTAGAGATAAAGAAAAAGAAAGGTTTCAAAATGTGTTAATAACAATACCTAAGTCCACATTTACACAGAAGGCAGAATTAGAAAGACTAAAATGATGGCTCTTAAGCCTATATAGTTAGAAATGGATAAACTGGTAAAAAACTATGCATAAACAATTCATCTGATGGCTGATTGGATGCTTCTTTGGATGATAACATCACAGAAGATTAAAATGAGTTGGACGGGCTGTGATTTAGAGATCTTTTTTAATCATTCAAGTTAGATAAGAAATAGAAGATACAAACTAGCATATTTCAGTTGTAGCATTATGAACTATGGCCTATGTAAAAAAAAATCCATAAATTAAGACTAGGAATAAAACTGGTCATGAATAGGTGATTGTGAGTATATTTTTTTACTTATCAAAACTTAGAAAATATTACAATTCTACAGACCATTTTCATAATGAAAAAAATTTTATGTTTCTTGTCTTTGGAACAATCCACAACTAAAACACTAACTTAAAAGTCCTCAAATGAAGAGAAAATTCAGAAACCTGAGAAACATTTCTCAGAAAAATATGTACTTTAACAAAACCAAAATTATGCTGAAATATACAAATTTGAAACCCAATTAATTCTCTGGCTTGTCAAAGTTAGTCTTGGCATACTAAAAAGAACAAAATCATTATAATAAATGCTTTCTCTATACAGTAGTTATGAAAATCATCATTCCTAAAACTATGTCAGTTACGGGTGCCATCTGAACTAAAATGGGGATCACAACAATCTCCTTCAGTTAACCACACTAATTAGAGATAAATTATCCATCCTGCAACCAGTAACAGGTTTTTAAGAGAGTCAGGAATTGTATGAGCAGGATGGTGTAGCCATCTTCCAAGAATGACCAAGACAGTCTCAACTAATGCTGGATGTTTAGGAGACAAACTGGGTTTGGCCTGCAAAGTAAAGATTAAGATAAGACAGGTTTTACAGAGAAAAGCAAAGTCATTAAAATGAATTAGTTACTGAACTTATAGGGCTGACAGAAAATTAATTATTTCCAAAAATATTCACACCCCTATACTTGTTTATACATATGAACATAACCTGAATATTTCAAAGTCTCAATTGGAGTAAAAGTACCTTACTTCAGGTGAATTATCAACCTATGGGCATGTTAAAAGGACAAACAACTTAAGTGGTTATTTATAAAAGGGAAAAACTGGGAAAAACATTCCATTAAAACTGGAAATTTCTATGCACAATCATGATTTTCAAAGTTACCTTATTAATAAAAAAAGATTAAGCAGATTTAAAAGCTTTGTTAAGGCACTTGGTTTTTTCATTTATGCTTGATTGTCAACATCACTTTATGTTTTGTATACATTTAACCAGAAACTTCACTTGCAGAACTTTCATTCAACATATGTACAGGTTTACTTGGAACCAATGCACTTTTGGTTTTCTTGTTAAAACTGTGTTGAAAAATGGAAAAATACCAATATTGATAAAATTACAAGATCAAACATATATTTATCATGCCTAACTGAAAATAAGAAATATTTCTAAGTTGGTTTTACCTTGGTGCTGTTGGATACAACTGGTACTGCTTCTTTTAATACTGGAATGATTAGCTATTGATCTGTAGTTCTGCACTGGCTTGACTATCTCTTTGTTGGCTGAGTAAACAGACATTGTGTCTTTCTGGGACTCAGCACCTATCAGCAAGGACATAGTTGGATAAGAAACAGATGAATACACTTGAGTCTGGGAGTAATCATTAATGGGCAGTGATATCAATGCTTGTGAGGCAGTTTTTCCAGAAACCAGTGCTGTAGGTGTACGTGTGTGTCGAGGCTGAATCATCACACTGTTTTCTAGTGCAAACTGAGATGACAGAATATTTAGCTGAAGTCTGGACTGTACCTCATCAGGAATAACCGATGGAGACTGACCACTTGGAATATTACCATTGACTGTACAGTTCACCGAGGAGTTCAGCTGAATATTACTAGTAGTAGGAGATGAACCTACAGTAGATGGGGGAACATTGAATTCTGGAAGTGCTTGTGGTAGAAGCACATTAGTTGAAGAAGTAGGGGGAAGCATGTCACATTTAGGTGGGGAAACAGAAAAGTCTACCATTAAAGGAATCACAGGCTGAGCAACACCTGTTGTCAATGGAAAGCTTGCTAAGTTAACTTGGGTCATCATAGCTGATGAATGTGCAGGTCCCAAAGCAAAAGTTCCTGCAGGGATATCAGACACAGTAGACAGAAGTGGTGAAGAAGACTGAAGTGGTGGTACAGAAGGCGGAGAAGGATCAACTGTTTCTCCAACATTGACTGTGCTCTGGTTGACTGAGGCAGAATTATGAAACACAAACTGACCAGTGTAATGAATATTCTGAGAGTGAAGATTTCCCACAGATATGACAGGAAGCCCTCCCATGTAGGCTGGATAAGTCATCATGGTTGTACAGGAAGCTGGATGAGACATAAGAGTCTCTGATCCAGTTTCTACACTACAAATTTTGTTATCATTCCTTAATGAAGCTGTTAAATTCTTTCTATTTTTATTCCCTTCAGCATATTTTTCCATACTTCTTAGTTGCTGACAAGGTCTCACTGATCTGGAGTATTTCCCACTACCAAGGCTACTGGTAGAATCTATACTACTAGCTGACCCTGAACGTGATCGAGGGTAGTCATGTGAATGGCAATAATGTAGTCGTTCATCACCATAACAAAGTGGGCTCACTGACCTACTCCGACTTCTTCTACTACAGGGACTGTCAACACTGCTGATAGGGCTGTGACAGTGGTATGAAGGTACAGGTGTGGTTGGTATTGTAAGACATTTAGGAGATGCTGATGGTGTGCTAGGAGGTGTCTCTGGAGGAGTCCTTGGGCCTTTCAGTGGTATATGTCTTAATTTACTAGGAGAAGACTCTTGGTGATTTTCCCGGATCCGGTGGCCTAAATTTGAAGGACTCACTGCTTTAATGGTGATGGAAACAGAATTATCTTGAGAGCTGGACTTGTGGTCACCATGTTTGATGCTGTCTACCACCCACTTCTTAGGTTCCTGGTGAGGCAAGGTCCCTTTACTGGTGCTTTTTCTAGAGCCATTGCATAAATGTCCACATTTATCTGATTTTGAAAGCTCTTGCTGCTGATCATCTCTATTATTTGATGTAAAAGACAACAGTTTATCAAACCCGTTACTGACTTTGGCTTGCCATTGTTTTCCCTTTGTTTGGTCTCCTTGTTTAATATTTCCTTCTTCTTCTTTAAGAAAGTTTGTTTTGGCTGTAACAATAATGCATACACTTATAACTCAATGCCTAAATAATAAAATCATACAATTAATCTTTATTTCCATATTGAAGCTAATCATCATAAAATATCTTGGATATTAGTTAAGGATTGAAAACTATTCTCTTGCCAAATTGTATAAATAAGTATAGAGTTGTAATGTAGAAAAAATACATATGCCAAATTATAAAACTTATAAGTTGGGTCAAAATATAAGGTAAACGTAATTAAAACGTACAGTATGCTTAACCTGGAAACAGATTCATGAAGTAGAAAATATAGTCTACTGATGAACAACTAACCACAAAAGTGATGAATAATATCTTTCAGAATACACATATTCTATCTTCAGCAGAATCCTACAGTTCAAAAAACAATAGTTACAAATAACAGTATGAATGTTGAATAATTTTTTTTTTGTACAACCACAAACATTTGAAACAGTTGTGGGGGGAGTGATGTGTAAGAACCAGTAAACAAACTTGCACGTAGACTAAGTAAATACACTTATATTAAAACAAGCTTAACTCAACAGGGGTTGAGTTATTAATTATAATAGGGAAATGTTGTTTAATAATAAGGCTCTTCTCAATAGGAAGTTCTAAATTTATGTGGCCCTTAGCTAAAACTTTGAAATCCATTGATGAGATTGTGTACCCAGTAATTTGACTTTGAAGTGACAGGAAGATGACAAAATGTGACCAGTTCTGTAGCAAATTTCCATATATTCACTGTCTTTAAACTATATTAAATAAGAAATACCTTTCATTCAATTGCACATTGACCCCACTTTGTTTACAGGTCACTTACTTGTATACACCTGTTAGATGCAAAGCCATCTATCTGCATTCCTAAAACCAAATGCCAGTTAACTGTATGTATTCAGGAACAAATGAGGATTTCTTACAGGACTGGCCATTTTTTATCATCTCCCAGTACCTCTGCTATCCAGACAATAAGATGCTTACATAACCTTTTGACTCATTCATTTCAAATTTCTCTGAATGAATACTGCTGAAACAAGTAATACATTTTTTTAACCCCTGGCAGCTGCCAAGCCCATTTTAAAGAGATTTGTTTGAGCTTTATAGCTTACATGTAGATGTTACATACACATGTGTATACTCATTAAAAATGGCTCATTTTACACCATAATCCAACAGCAGTTATTTTGAAATTGGCACACAGATGTCATCATGGGTCACATTATTGTAGTATTGTTGGCTACTTGATCAACAATAGCATTTACAGTCGTTTCTTACCTAAGTATGTTATAGTTAGAGGTACAGCTCAAACTGTATTTAGGTCTTACTATACTTACTTTACTTAATTATGTATTAGTTATGTTTTAAAATGCATAATTAAAAGGTTTAAACATTTTTCAAATATACATCATACTTTCCATCCATTCTCAAGGCTTACGATATTACACATTGAACAAAAAGTTTGCTGAAGTGTTAAACTATAACATGCCTTGAGGGGACCATTGATTTTTTGATGAGATGAATAATAAGTAGTAGAGGATAAGAAAGGAAAATAAAACATAGAAAATTAACCATATGTGAAAAAGAAAAGATCTGAAATTATGAATTTAACAATAGAAAAATCAAAAAAGATATTCTACAAAAAATTAAAAGGTACATATTTTTTTTCTATTTCCTAATTTTATTTAGTTCATTGCATTGTACGTTGATGATAATAGCTAGAGTCAGTGATATGGTAGAGAAAATGAAAAATAAAATATAAACATTTACCTTAAAAACTTTTGATATCCTTTTAAGAGGTTCTAGAAATTATGTAAATGAAATATGAAAACTATAAGATGAAAAAAGTATTTTTATACTTAAAATGAAAATCACCTTGCACTCAATTTGTTAATACTTTGAATGCAAGTAACTACAATAGAAAAATAACATATTTTTAGTATAGAAACAATTATAATAATGTCATTCTTTGTGTACAAGATACTTAGGATCTTTAACAAAATCTTATCAGTTTTTCAGAGGATACGTTAAGAAATCTCAGAGTTACTGCATGTATTGCTGTACCAGTGAAATTTGTGATTCAATTTCCACAAATTTTATGAGCCTGCTATGAAAGGGTTAATGTACTGTGCTTTCTTATTTTTTTCACCTTTCACTTTTATAATTCAACTTTAGTATAACGTTAATAAACAACAAAACAGTATGAAGATCTAAGCCTTCTCTTTAGCCCCCATGAAAAATTAGCACTCACAGAAAACTGTAATGAATTTAAAAAGCTATATGACCCACCTACAGATCTTGTTAGATTTTCCAACTGTTTTCGAACACTGGTTGGTGAGACTCTGTTCATATCCAATATGTCTGCAGTCAAACAGATTCCACTTTCAACAGGAGATGAATCTGTTGCTGAAATACTGCAAGCACTAGGAGGTCCACTACTTTGTGACATAGATCCTAAACTCTCAAAACCAGAGTCAGATGCACGACTAAGAGGTGAACAGCCATGCTTTTTTGGTACACTAGTTCCGCATCCACTAAAAGAAGAGTTGTATTTTCGTTTCTGTTTTTTATGCTTTATCTCTTCAAGCTTGGGACTGCCTTTAGAACTCTTGGAAGCCAGAAGACTCCCTAAATTCAGCACTAAGCCATTCAGAGCTTTTGGGCTTGAAAACTTCTCATACGCATCTTGCTGGGACGTGTTTATGCTTGAACATTGCTTCCGAGATTTTGATCCACAGAGTTGACTATGACTCCGTTTTCCAGTTCTACATCCCTTTGACATTTCTAACTTTGAACTGCATGGTAAATGAGGATCTCTACTGAGCAGGGGTGGAAGAGTGACTTTTTCAACATACTTTTGGGTGGTTTGAACTTCTGAGGGGGATAAACAAGATGTAAACCTTGTAGTGCTCACTTCTTCATGACCAGCCAATGAATCAGACTTAGTTGAGGATGATACAGATTCATATTTATTCTCTAGAATAGTACTTTGGGGTGATGGGCTTCTGCTTGGGCTAATTGGTGAGTAAGGAATGGTAGGTAAAAGATCCTCTTGGAAAGTATTATCACCAATAAGATGTGTACAAGTTATGGAAGAATTGGTTGATTTTGTTACACTTTGGTAGTCACAAGACAAATCTCTAACATTACAATCACTGATGTTAGATGAGAAATGATTAGAGGTGGTCACAGCTAATTTTTCCTTTAATTCTTGTTCTCGACAAGCATCAAAAGGTAGACAGGATGTAAAATTATCTATATACCTATCACAGAATACTGAGCATCCAGTAAATATGGCAGAAGAGGTTGAAAATGGAGCACCTAAGTTTTCACTCTCTTGCTTCTCCAGTGTTAGAGGCTCTTTCTTGTTCTTTACAGCTCTAGAAACCAAAAGATCCTCTGAAAAAGTGTAGTTAATGTGTTGTTCCATGTTATCTTCTGGGCACTGAAGCTTCTGTTCTTTACCTGCTGTTTTCTCAAGTGAGTAAACTTCATCCTCCAACTCCTGTACCTTGCTGTGGAGAGCTTTACGTTGGGTTAGGGTGGATGAGATTTCTTTCAGGATGTGGTCTTGTATCACAGGAAGATTTTTAGGATTCTAAAATAACATGTTAAGTATAGAAGACTTTCAAACTCATTAACAATAACCTGAAACTTGACATCTTACAAGTATGATGATACAAGCATTCTTATCAAAAAACATCTAATGAATTAGAAGAGAAATGAAAAGCAGCTCTACATAACAACTAAAGACCTTTAATTCTCTTCTTTTTTTATATATGCCATTGAAGTTGAAACTTAAATTTTTTTGACAACACTAATGAAGTTGTTCTGTCCTATATACTGACTAGATTGGATATTATGCTTTAAAAAATTTCAGTTAAATAACACTGAAAACACTGGAAAATCACACAAGAAACATGACCATTAAAAATAAAGTTATTGCACTGAGTGTCCAGGTCCAGGCTTTAAAAATATTAAAAATTGACCCTCTTCTGAGATGATTCATTACATGACTTCTGATGCAAATTTCCCCTTTTCTGCAATTAAGAAAACAAGCAAGGCACAAATTGTTTTGAGGAAAGGTGATATCTGTTGTATTGAACCATATCATTGTAGCTAAATAAGTAACTTTCCTTGGAACTATGAACAAAATAATTCACTGATATTCAGAACTACAGAACTAACACAAAACACCATGTTAACAAGCTTCTCCAGAAGCACATATTTCAACTGTGAAAAGCTGTATATTTAACACTGAGATATGACAAATCAAAGTATTTTGTCACATTGAAAGAAGCACACGCCTACATAAGTATTTGGATGAAAGTCTAAGTGGTTTAATATTGTTTTGCTGGTGATACAATATTTCAAAAATGGTACAGAACATGATGTAAGCTTTTTCAAGGAATTTCTGGTGGTTGTAGATTATACCTATGGTGGTAAGTTAACTACAAGGAACAACAAGAACAATGCCAAGGTGAACACTGCAGACTATTAGGCTGTTGTGTTGACATTTCCTTTGGCATTTACCTATAATGAAAAAACTCCCTTTTCCAAAAGTGCTAAGGTTATTGGGTTTCTTTTCTTTCATAAATGTACTGCAGGGAAATATCATCTTTGTAGGGAATGGATGCCAACAGAGTACAGTTCCATCAAGGCAAAGCACCTAGTCAATTAAGTTAATGTATAAATTCCATCATTCAATACAAGTACAAAGAATTTGTAGATGTATCAGATAAATTGTTTGATGCATTTCCCATGGATTTGGTCTTTTGTGGCTTTGAATTGTTTTGCTTGCAAAGTTGATGGACAATGAAAAGCATTTTAGAGGAGGAGTGGAACAACATTGATATAAGTGTATTGTGTAAAAACCTACTATAATATAAATTGCACTGCAGAGCAACAGTTGCTAACTATATATCCAGAAATATCACACAGACAGATAACTACTGATGTTGAAGAAAGGGAGTTGTTAAGACCTTGGCACTCATCATAGTTTTATTATTGCAGATCATGAACACTCTGTAAACTACTGATTTGATTAATTTTTCAATTTACCACCCATTATTTTAACCTTAATTCCTCAAAATAGTGTTAAACTTTGAAATCGTGTGATTTAAAAAAACCTATATAAATAACTTTTTTATGGTAAATTAAATTTCAAAATTTGTTGAGAAAAACATACTGAAAATATGTAAATTTACACAAAAATAATTTTTACTGTTTATTTCAATTCCATTTAATTTAAATCATTTTTAGTAGCAAACTGTTTCAGAATAGTGAGTAATAGCATAGGAACACCATACAATCTTCAAACAGTTTTTGATGTAACTACATTAGAATCAAATAGAATAAGCTTTAACCAGAGTTTAAGTACAGCTGATAATAAATAGTAGTAAAAAAACACCCATAAGTTAAAGTAATTTGAAACCCCATATTTCTAAGTCATTACACAAAGTCAAAAAATCTGGAACCCCCATGAATGATATTTCTAAATCACTACAGAAAATTAAAAAATCTGAAATTTTCATAAATAATAATTCTATTAAAGAGTCAACCTACAAAGTTTTCGACGCATTTTTGTTATAAAAGGGAAAACATGGGTATCTTTAAGAATTTTATTACAACATGTTTCATGTTAAAATATGTTCTCCATATAAAATATGCAGTACAATTAAAATATCAGTTTTGAATATCATAGTAGGGTTGTAATGTGGCAAAAGTCAATACTAAATTAAATTCTGTTTATTTCTAAAACACATACATGTATCAACAGTCCATATCACAATATGCTTCTCAAGCTTACCTTCTTTAAACCATTTGTCTCAACAGGTAGGTTCATCTTTTCATTACCTTGAGATATTAATGGTAAATCTGATTTTGACTGCAGTGAGCTAATTTGACACTGCAATGCTAAGCTTTTGGTTTGTAGTTCCTTATGCTTCACAACAATTTCTTTGGTCTAGTAACAATCAAAAATCATTGAAAAAACTAAGTTAATTATAAAAAGAGATAAATTACAAATATGATATTAACATAATATTGATACAATCAATATTTATAAAAGAAAAGTAAAACACTGTTTTGTATACAAATATACATCAAATAATACAAACTTAATTTAATGTCAGAGATACTATGGACAGATCACAACAAATGAGGAGGTACTGAGAAGAGCAGGAACACACAGAGATATAATAAGAAAAATTAGAAGTAAGAAAGTCCAGTTCCTGAATTACGTTGAGACATTTATTTTAAAAACTGTAAAAATGTATAAATTATGGAAACCTGAAGTGACAGCAAAAAAAAATTGTGAACTGTATAATATCTCAATTATATGTTTCTTCACAAGAACATTTGGAATGCCACTTTGTGGTATATATATTGCTCAATACTGTTATTGATCTTGAGAAGTGGTTTAATTTTGGAACATTGTTTTTTTTTTTTGAATTGAATTAGGTTTTTTTTTTTTTTTTTGGTTTTTTTTCCAAATTTCTACATTTATTGAAATTAATAACATTGAAATTTATGTTGTATTGTTCATTAACATTTGTATCAGGTCCTAGTCAGGCACGAACTTGCTAACTGTTTTTTTGTAAGAG
>NW_013666330.1:407045-416012 GCF_000517525.1 Limulus polyphemus | reverse complement strand
TTAGTTTTTTTTTAGTAAGTTTTTAGTTTTTTTCTTCTTCTGGTTCTTTTTCCAAATTTCTACATTTATTGAAATTAATAACATTGAAATTTATGTTGTATTGTTCATTAACATTTGTATCAGGTCCTAGTCAGGCACGAACTTGCTAACTGTTTTTTTGTAAGAGATAAAATTTGTATTTTAGTTATTTGAAAGTTTTATTTTGGATTTCTGTTGTTATTTTTTCAATAAATTGTTTGTTAGTTTTTATCCTGATTGTAGTAGCATTTTGTTTTAATCTGTTGCAACACAATGAGAAAATAAAAGCTAAAAGATTTAGCAATAACAGGAAGAAGTGAAGGGAAATAAGATAGAGGTAGGCCAAGACCACCATCAGTAGTCTCAACAAATGGATGAGCATGAGTGAAGCAGAAATGATGAAAACAACAAAGGATAAGAATCTGTAGAAGTCATGATCACTAACATTCTGGCCAGATATTGTATTTAGAGAGAGAGAGAATATAAACTGAAGCTCATTAGGATGAAAGAAGGAGTTTAAGATGTTAAGTTTTCTATACAGTAATTATAAACACAACTTATTTCTTTATGCACTTCAGTAATATGTTAGCTTTATAGATGATTAACTAGGTTTAAAGTTTGTTTTTTTATCTTTGGATACATTTAGTTATACTTTTAGCTTCTAGATAATTTTTGTTAATCATTATTTAACAAGCTTGTAACTAACCTCTTTTAAATCCATATCAACTTCCATTTCTATACCTACAGTTTAATTCAAGATTCCAGTGTGCATTTTTACATTTAATTACTTATGCAATAATACAATTAAAATATATGACCAGCTTATCAATACATTGTAGAGTTCATAGAAAATCAAAACTGTTAGTTGCCAATTACAATACGAAAGAAAGTTATGACTTTTAATTGATAACATAGGCTTGTGATGGTTTTATTGTCTTGAAATTTTTACATGTTCTACGCTAAATCCTGCATGCTGAATCCGAAAATGATATCCATTTTTCTGCATCACATACAGGTTTTTCACAAAACGTCATAATGCAATGCATAAAATAAAGATCACAACATGTAGTTTGAAACTAAAAGATGTAGATATCACACAAAAAAAAATCAGTATGAATGAGAATTGCTATTTGTTTGACATCAGTGTTCTTCCCCTTTCTTCAATTTGTTTGTATTTTTGTTAACAAACCTAATAATAAAACATGTTCATTGTGATAAACGAAATAATAATTTTATCTTAGTAAGTTTTTCTTCCCAATTTGTAAAAAAAATCCTTACGTGATAGAAAAAAAATGAATATTTTTTTTTGAAATCTGTGTGGCTGAAATATGGAAAATCTGTTATTAAAACCAAAACAACTTTTATAAAGTTTGAATTTGCAGACCTGTGTAATTTGATTTGATCACTACAGGTTGCTATGGGTATGTATAGCAATTATGTTTTAGTGAAACCTTCTCATTAAAAACACAGAATGCTTTGTACTTTGATACAAACACAATGAATGTTAGAGCATTTTAAGTAAGCAATAATTTTAGAGTTTCAACCACAAACTTATACTGAAGCTACATACCTTCTTGAGCATATCTGAAGAAGAGTCTGCTCGAATTCCCACGTCTAGCAAACAATTCTTCAAAAGAGTAATGCTATCTTGACTAAGTGCTTCAATTTGCTTTTCTAGTTTGGATGCTCTTGAGCTCAAATTAGTTTTTCGTAGCTATGAGAATAATTAATGGTGCTGTAAGCCTGGATTTTATAACACTGACACATGTTCCAATTTTAGAAACATTAATTCATTGTGGTTGTAAATGCTAAGTGAGAGTTCAATATGACTTTTTCAAAACTGGTCTTACTTATATTAATATAGATATATATTTGTTGTTGGAAATTAATGGTGGAAGACATTAGTTATGTTTTTCTCATCCACTCCCTCTTTTTCCCTCAGATAACATTTGATTTTCCTATTATCAAACAAAATTACTTCTAAACATAAAATATGAAAAAACTAAAGGATTGAAAAATCCAGGAAACAAAAATAATGTCTAGATTTAAGTTGAATAATAATTTATAAAGAGACCTAAAAACTCCAGACATTTAAATGAATCTGAAAATAATTATTTGATTTCATTACAATCTCTACAAAGAGCAATACAAAGAAACAAAGAGACAGAGAGCTTATCATTTTATAAATTCCTAATCTAATAAACGTTTTGATAATAAACAGAAGATATTTTGAGGTCTGAAGCTCTTAATATATTTAGTAAGAAGTTGATACAAAGATGTTAGTTCTTGAAATCCCTATAGTTTCCATACCTTTTCTTTCTCAATTTTATTTTTCAGATCTTCTTTGTACTGAGAGGTTTTCATTTTTTGCAAGAAGTACAAAAACTGACTCTTGTAATTGTCAAGTAGTTCTTGCAGAGTAGAAGGGTTTTCCAAAGAAGAAAAAGAAATGGTGGAGTTAGCTGAATTCATAACCACATTATCTAACTTCTGGTCAATACAACCAGGAGCAGGTTCAGACCGTTCACCTATTTAATGTTAAAAAGAATGATTTCTTCATAAACAATCTGAACAAATAAACAAATATATGCTTTTAGAAACTGTAAAACCATAATAAAAGGTTAATACAATTTCATGTTTAATTTTTTGCTTTAATTTAGTTAAAGTTTATCATGCGAATATTTATATGCTTACAAGACATGTAAAACTTAAAGTTAAGTTTATAAAACCTGAGAAAGATGAAAGTGAATTTTGGTCAAAGGCTTTTTAGTTCTTATTGTAAGACATGAGACTAAAATTCTTTATTAAAAAACTGATAAAGATACTTTAACAAAAAAAAAAGATTACTGTATTTTGACTACTGAAAAAAATTACTGTAGAAAAAAGTATGGTTGTCAAGCATTTTTTGAAGTTACATACATTAACTCTAAGTACCAAAAATATAAACAAACAAATACAGCTACGACATAGTAAATTTTGGAAATACAAAACTGATTGAACTTGCTGTAAGGAAAAGGGAAATGTGCGGTCAGTGATTTAACCAAATGATCTGAACAGACTCGATAAAGAATATTTCACTGAAACAATGACCATATATTTCCATTTTCCTTCTAAGAAATACTAACAATTCTCCATGATTCCAAAAATAATAAAGCTTGTTTGTGGTTTACTAATTCTAAAACACAATATCAAAAAACGTTTCTGAAACATTAAAGGTATTTCAACATTTTCAAGTTATTTTTTAACCAATTGTGCTTGAATCTCATACTTTAACTACTTACTTACAGCAAAACTCTGATGCTTAAACTTTCACAATGAATCTAAACCAAGTTTCCTGAAAGGTACTAAGAGCTTTCAGCCATTACAATCTTTCAGGAACTAATCAGTTCATGCAAGACAAGATCAAGAAATAACTATCATACCTTTACTTGAAGTACTCAGAACAGTTTGTGTGTGAAGAAGATCTAGTCCACTGAAATTTAGAGTTTTGTGAGGTTTGGTCTTAATTGTGCCTTTCTTAGGTCGCCCAGGCTTTTTCTTTATTTCTTTTATCTTCACTAGCCTCTGTTGCTTTTGCTTGTCTAAAGGTCTTTCTACAGGTCTTTTAAGTGGTTCTGTAGGATAAGAACATGGTATGAGCAATGCTGTGGTATGGAAACCCTTATGACATAATCAGAAACATATGCAGAATTGTTATTATAGTTTCTTCACAGTTCTTTTGAAGAAAGCAAGTTTTTTACAGAAACAAGTTTAAATTGCATTGTTCTTTACTTCAAGATGACACTAATATCTTCATATTTTGTAAAATAAATCTTATAGGATAAACATAACAGAGTATATATATATTATTCAATTAAATTCACAATAAAACTTGATTACCTTAAATACATTTGTACAATTTGACTTCCTTCTATCATATAAGAACTACATTAGTCCTAAAAGAAATCAAGAAAATCCTAGCTAACACAGAACATAAACCAGTCATTTACACAGCAAAAAACACGGTTAGGTTACACATCTTATTCACATAAAGTATAGGGAGGGAAATAACTACATTTACACAGTAGACAAAACAGCCATATTTGAATCAAAATGTTTGGGAAGACTAGCCTTATTTACATAAAACATGTATAAATTGATAAAAGATACCATGACAGGAAATATGTGATATACCTATGATTACAAAGAAACTTCACTAATGCAAATCAAAATCAATATGAAAAGCTAAAAGTTTGAATTTCATATTGAATTAAAAATAATAATTCAGGACATTATACTAAACTATCATACTTCACTGACAGAACTTTAAAAACACACCAGTTCATATTGCTTTAAACAGTGTAACTAATTATCACAAACTGATAGCACATAGGGAGTTATAACTAAAAATTTTGCCAGCTTATTTCAACAAATGAGTCAATATACTCTAATAATGAATGCAAGCATATAAAATAAAAACTCTGAATTACTAGCCTATTCTGTTAAAATTTCAAATGTTTAATATCACCTGAAAAGGAATAACAAACAGAAATTCATAGCTAAAGTATGATGTACATACAAAAGGCACAAGACATTCTCTTGATCTGTTGTGACCAGAGGATTAAAACATGTTATACAATTCAAACTGAGCTAGTGTGGTCTAGTGATTTGTGTGCAGAGACAGTGAATTCCAAAAATTATGGGGTGCAATCCCCTGGCACAAAATACGCTCCATACTTTGGGGCCATGAGTGCACTATAAGAGTGTTAATTAAATCCCAATATTTGTTCAGACATGAATCAAGCAAATGTTAGTAGTGGTTGCTGTGGATGTGATGCCCTCCCTCTAATGTATAAGTTCAAAATTAGTGATAGCTATATGCACAGCTTAATATGGAAATGAAAATACCATTTTCTTCATTGCTCTCTTGTCCACTGGTATTGATAATTATTGACTTGTTCTGGCTGTTACACCATGCTGACCAGGCTTTTCTTGTGGTTGGTCCAAAAATGACTGTATCATCCTTGTTTAGATCTTTAGAATCATTAGATGAAGAGTCCATCAGGAAGTGGTTAGGGGCAGTGATTTTACATTTCCTGGCACGAGAGTTTCCCACTTCCTCATCCTATGAAAGATACATCCTCTACATCATACCATTACACTTCTACCAGTTTATTTGTGTAATTTAAATAGCTCATGAAACTAATTAGGTAATTTTGTTTTAAAAAGGTTTAACAGCAGGTGCATTTGACAACCCATTAACATGTAGCATGAACATGACAAAAAATAAAAATATAAAGTGATTTTTACATTCATATGTAAAACAAACATTTAAAACATAAATACCCAAGTTTATAATTTTAAAATGTTATAAAGGCATTCTTCTGAAGAGTACTTACGAAATAAAATATTTTTTTTGCAATAATGCCTTAAGTTCTTACCCTGAGTTTTGGATTCTTCAATCTCTGGAAATAGTGTTCTAGCTATGAAGAGAACAATTTCCTTTTATCATTTTTAAAATGAGTAACTTTCCTATTACTCTGTGAAAAATTAAAGGAAAATTTTTAATTTTAAAACAAATACTAACTTTTTTTGATGGTCTGGGATTTCTACTTCATTACTACAAAAATCTTGATTGCCCACTTTTAATTTTTTCAAAATGAGATGCAAGTTAAACATCTCAATACCATTAGTTTTCTTTTAGTTAAGCATTTAAATCGTATAGTAGGACTGAAATCATACGTAATGTTACAAAAATAAATTATTTACAATGCTTAAATCTATTAATAAAAACTTCTCTCAAGGCACAAAATGATATCTTTAAACTTTAGAGATAATAATAATTCAATACAAACTTGCATAGATAACTATAGTAAAACAAATAAAAATGATAGTCAATACATATTTACAGAATATCAGTTAAACTTGTTTTCTTATTGCATATTTTAACATGCTCTTTACTTGCTTTTATATGAGCATTGTTTTATAAATACAGAGGGTTAAATATGATATCTGCTTTTAAGAAACAAGTATGGCTGACACTAACTACCCTCCATTTCAACCATTACCTCAAATCTTTGTGTGTCTTACTTTCAAGACACTGAAGAAGATCTATTACAAATCAACAGTTACATCTAGATTTTGTTCAAAATCCCCACATATGAAATCAAAGACTGTCATCATTTTTATTAAGATGGATGACCAAAGCAATATTTGTCTAAGCAGCCACTTAAAACAAACATTAAATGTTTTCTCAACTTGAAACACCAAAATGATAATTTATTCAGATTAATTTGGATTGGCTATGAAGCATCTTGTGAACCTTTACTTTGAAAGACACCTTTAGGTCATACTTTAACATCTTATGTGTGAATTCTATCCCAACTAGATGGGTACTTTAATAGTAGATTTTGATTTTTGGTTAACATATAATTTATTTGTTCACAGGGAACAGTTTCTTTAATAGGGTTTGTTTGTAGTTAAGCACAAAGCTACACAATGGGCTATCTGTACTCAGCCCACCACGGGTATCAAAACCAGGTTTCTAGCGTTGTAAGTCTGCAGACATGCCGCTATTCTTTAATAGGGAAATAACCAACAGGGATAATAATGCAAAAATTGAGTTTTTCATGTGGTGATGAAGGAATGGTGAATAGTTCTTTCACAACTAACACTGACTATATTTTATATTTAAACATAAAACAATGACATTGATATTTGGCTTTGATTTATTGTATTAATTGGAAATACTGCTTTCTAATTCATCACTTTTTGTTTTATAATTTTGTACATGATGCAGTTTTATTCCAGAACTAAATAACCAAAATATAAATGAGCTTCAAAATTAGCTACAACTCTTGCTATAAATTGAGGTGAAAACAAGATCTTGTGAATCTAGTTTGTATCATCATCAAATTTTCTGCACAGTAACAGCATGCCATGCTTCAATTCAATAATCACCTTAGTCCGATCTATTGTGTGTAAAAAGTATGACACGGGTTTCCCAGTCCATGACACTGAACCTTTTATGGGGGTAATTTCTTTCACATGCATGATGGTTCCAATATCTGAAAGCAAGAAATCTATTTTCACCTTCGAGTACAATGTGACAGTAAAACATTTCACCATTAACATAACATTAACTGATGCTTCACTTGCATATAGAAAAAAAATATATACTTTTTTCAGGAGCAATAATAGTTGCACAAAATCACTTCATTGAGTGAACTTCTTTCAAAATTATTTCTCAAAACAGTATACATATGAGTGAACTTATCATTATCTCACATTTCAATGTCAATATAAGAGCATTGCAAAATAAAGTACAAAAAATTGCTTTAGATTGAAACACACACATAGATTATCTCTCTCTCTATATATATAATGCCAAAAATGAATGTGATAGTTTTATTTAATCCACAAAAAAATTCCCTCTTACTACATACCACTCATAGTTCTGTCTGTAATACGAAAATTGAGATGACAAAATGCTTTTGATGACACAATCCTAGCACCATCTCTCAAGTCAGCAAACCTTTCTTTCAACTGCAAGAACAAGGTATATATGCTTTTTTAAAGATAATGAAATGAAAATTATTTGAATTAAAACAGATTCATTTTAAAACAGAAGTAATATTGAAACTGCATACTACAAATGAAGTGATGGAAAGTAGAAAAAGAACTGGATAACAATAATTTTGAGGACTATAAAACAACTCTGCATCAAAATATGCATCTTAACTAATTTATTAATTTCACTGTTAACTTCTTTCAATACTTTCAAAGTAGCATAGTTTATCAATGTTATTACATTTTCAAATTAGCATAGTTTATCAATGTTATTACATGTGATGATACATTTCCGGATGTATTAACCCATTCACTGTGTCTGCAATGAAAGTGGTAATGTTGACAAAATAAAGAACAACACTTAAAAGAATAAAGAAATCATTTGTATTATTGTTAAAAAGATAGAGAAAACAAAACATATTTCGACACAAGTCTAACTATTGATTTAGAAGAAATAAGTACAAAAACAATATATTTTAATATATCCATTTAACTTGTAAGAACCTCAGTTTTAATAGATTTAATGTTTAGCTCTTACTCCAAAAAGAAGACCAAAATAATAAAAACCTCATAGCATTATTCCACTTTTTCAAATTACACATACTTTCTTAATGTACTATATATATAGTCTTTTCCTGCATAACTTAATATAAACACATGCTATCTTTGGAATATATAATGAATCATGGAACTTGTATTCAAAGTTCTTATCTGAAACCACGAAACTTATTTAGTTTAAAGAAGTCATGTAATATGCAGTCAAAGGTTTTTATACATACACACATATGTATATTTTCCTTATGGACAATAATTTTACTTTTTTTATTTGTATGCTGCTCCATTACTTATTTAATTGCACAGGTCTTCTCTTATAGTTGTGCAGAAAACTCTCATGAGTGATTTAAACAGTACATGTATGAAGGATCAAGGCAAAGACAAAATGTTCACTTACATTGTAAATTACATTATATACAAATATAAAAAAAAAAAGTCTTATGATTTGAAATTCTTACACCAGGCTATGAAGTTCAAGTTATATATAATTTCAATTTAATCATAACTTGTAAGCATTTAAGTTATAAATTTTTAATTACACACCATGTGATCTACTGTAGGCCCAAAAGCAAAGTTGTTCACAAACACCAACCTGTGCAAATAAATGTTGTTTATTAGTCTATGAGAACAAAGAACATTAATTGAAATCATTCCTAATTATGATGTACTTTATAGAAAATATAACTACAAACTGAATGAGAATAAAATTAAAATAATTTTGATAAAAAGCACTGTAATGAATGTGGTTTTCTATGCAGTTTTTGTTTAAAACTGTTGAAGTGAATTACTCACTTTAACAAATTTAGAAAATAACTATTTTTGTTTCAGTCATGAATATATATATTA
>NW_013666330.1:403032-406695 GCF_000517525.1 Limulus polyphemus | reverse complement strand
TTGACCATTAAAAATGGTATTAACAGTATTAACCTTATTTTACAGTCTGGTATTACAGGCATAAAAAATAAGGCTTCCATAAAATAACAATATAAAACTATTTCATAGGAAAGATTATAATCAGAAAATATGTTAACATAAACAACTACAAATCAAACATAACTACATAGGTATTTAAAAATATTTTTAAAGTCTGTTATAAAAACTTAAGGTAATTCAGACAAAACCTTTGTTTACTTTTATAATTTTTAATAAGATTTATATTTTCTACAAAGGTAAATTAATTTCATAATATTATAACAGATATCAGCATTTTCTTGGTTTATCAAAGATGGTTTCTTCAGTTATGAATTGAGAGCCATTTATGAGTTAGGAGAGTGTTATGTAAATTTTCCAAGATATAAAAACAGTAAAAGGAATCCTCTAAATGGAATGTTGACTGGGATAATGTCACATAAAGTGCAAAATAGTCGGGAGAAGTAATGATGGAGCAATAGCCTGTTCTTAAGATTACAGAATGTCAAGAAAGTTTACATGCTGACAGGACTATATAAAGTAGGCAGAGCTGAAGGAGCTTATCATCCGAAGGTGAAGAATACAGTTTGCATCAAGCAAGAGAACTTACATGAAAGCATGATCCTAGATATGATGTATCCAAGAATGTTGTTTTTATTCTCATACCAAACATAACAACTGATTGCCATGAATTTTGTTGAAATGTAAAGATGCAAGTTTATGAATGACTTATTTTAAGGTGTGAAGCAGGTAATACACCACTAGTCTTTGGTGAAAAGAACATTTCTTAATCTTCATCTTACCCTACTTTTTTTAAATATTTAAGCAAACTTATTGCATTTATATTAGCTTAGAATATTAAAATATCAGCACATAAACTGAGTCATATAAACACATCATCTTTATAATATGATCGTATCATATTTGTTGGTACTATTACTGCTGTCTAGTACAGAAAGTTTTTTAAACACAACAAACTTGGTTTAACTACAACCAGCATCTATACAGTATGGTAAACCAAAAATATCTATAAACGTCATTCCGTTACTTAATAATGTACATGTAAATTGTATAATACATATTTCAACAATTAATTTAAAATGAAGCTTCTTTTACTTGATATGAAGCAATTATATGTCTCCCACCCACAGAAATTAGCAATAAGTAAGGACTCTGAAGGTTAAAAGTCTGTACCCTGAAGATTTTAAGTTATAATGTAGACCTGCATGTGTGTGTATATAGACATACTTTTATGTTCCAATTAAAGTGTTCTATATTTTACGAGCATATATATTTGCTTATTTTATATCATTGTGCTCCTACCATCACACCCTATCATGGTGCAGAGAAGACTTTATTAGGCCCTGAATTGACAATTCTTTTGTAAATAGTAAACTCTTAAGCAAACAGTTCCTTGACATATAAGTGATGATCAATCATTTCACTAATCATGTGAAACACTGAGCCCAACTGCATGTCTTGTCTGTTGAATTGTTGATCTTTACTTAACAATGTATATAATTTGGTATGGAATGTAATGGAAATATAATGAATTCCACTTACTTTAGTACGTTGCTGTAACTATTTCAATTGGGTCATCACTAAATTTGTGCATATTTAAGAATTAACATGTATACTCAAGCTATGAAATTAATTTGTATTATTTAACATGATACTGAAAAGTGTGAATTATCATAAAGTATCACACTGACCTCAATTTGAACTGGAACTTAGTAACCCATCTCTAAAGTCCACCTGTTTTATCATACTATATCAAATACTTTAGTAGTATAAATATTTCAAGAGGGCACTTTATGAAAGAGTGAAAATAGTTGAAAACTAAGTTCTTGAAGGATTTGGATGGAATATCTTATGTTTTCTTTTGAAAAAAAAAGAAGAGTTAGGGGGGACATGATTGAGGTGTTTAAGATTGTTAATGGAATTGGTAGTTTTGATGCACCATCTTTTTTCTTTTCTTTTATACTTAAAGGTGAGAACAGGAGGACTAGAGGACACAAATATAAATTTTGGCAGAATAGGTATCATCTCCAGCTACGATAGTTTAATTTTTCTAACAGGATGGTTGATTGATGCAGTAAATTTAATGGACTTTAAAGGAAGGTTTGATAAATATATGAGTGATAATAGCTGGCTGTGAGTGTTTCATTTTTATTTTCAATTTCTGTTTAGTAGATGAGACAGCTCAGATGGACCAATAGGTCCTATGTTGCCCTTAAATGTTATGTTAATACCATGACAACACTGAGAACTGGAATTTCTCAAAAATATACACATTAAATTCTTCAAAAGTCAGATTTCAATTTGTTTATACAGTCACACAAATATAATTCTGATACAATGTGAATATCATTACAGATGAAGCTGCAAAAGCATGAGTTAGCTCAGAGAGAGTGAGAGATGTTAATCATTCTGTGTAAATTCTGATCCATTGGTATGTTAAAATGATGACACATCAATGAAGAAATTTGATTTAGAACAAATTATCTTGTATTTCGATAAAACATCCCCTTTTTCTTTATTATATGTTATGGTTATAACAAAGACAAACCTAATAAAAATTAATGGGATGAAAGAACTTACGAAGCATTGACAATTGCATCTCTATGCTCATCTGTGAGAAAATCCCCTTTGATAAGCTTGTATTCGCCATATGTTTTTCCATACCATTTCATCCAGAACCTGAAGTGCCTGTCCATTGCCTAAAAATTGTTAAATAAATGTTGGCAAGCAATACAAACTACATGTATATGGAAGGTTTACTGCATCTATAACAAAATGCAATAAAAAATATTAAACCATAAATTAACAAAATCCTACAAAAAATTGTAAAATCATAAAAACAAAATAAAATCTCAATAAGATCTTTGTATATTATTTCTTTAATATAAACATCTAACTTTAAGAAAGATTTAGAACACAAGATTTCTACTGCTATCTAATGTAACCGAGTATAATGTACAATATAATCTTAATATATAGTCTCACATTCAACAACCACTATTAACAGCTGATCTTTAAGCTACTTAATAAATCATTCATTTGTTAAATATGATAAACTACATTCATCAATCCTTTTAAAGAAGAATGAAAATTCATTTCACTGTCAAATTTTAAATATCATAATTTCACAGTATAACTGTCACTCTTTGGAGAATTTTCGAACACAAAACAAATTTGTCATAAAGTTAGGTCTCATAATAATTGAAGTTTTAGTGTGTGTGTGTTAGTTTAATGTTTGTTTTTACAATGTGAGAAATAAATAGAAATGTAAAAACTATACATCTTTAAAAGACTGTAAATGTGGGTTTTATCTCAAGGATACACTGAAGTATAATACCTGGCATTATTATCATCATCAAAAACTACATTTAAAAGTGAATAAAACACAAAGTTTCAACCCAAAAAGATTAAACATAGAACAAGCTTTGTATTAATTAGTATAAGTGATCTAATGTTTAGAACAAACAACATAAGACTTTTAATTATAAATGGAAACTGGTATTTATGATACCAATATTAATATACACCAGCAAAACAATAAATGACTTTTTGAAAGTTACTGCACTTAGATATATACACTGAGTGGTCACAAGTAAATATACACCTAATTTTTCGTCATTTAACTGA
>NW_013666330.1:394721-402073 GCF_000517525.1 Limulus polyphemus | reverse complement strand
AAAAATTTCATTTTTTCTGAAAAGATGGTGTCTATTTATTTGTGACCATGCTGTGTATATACAACTGTAATGTATTAGTACCCTTAGCAACAACCTACTTTATCAATATGAAAAATAGTCACATTCTGAATAACACTCCTAACTGCTTATTTCAGAGTGCTTACTTGTACTACCATAGGATTCTAACAAGTCTTGGAAAAAGAAAATGACTATACACAGGTAGCAACAAAGTTAAAACCTTTTGGTATTTGTGAAAAACAATCTAAGGGAATGAGTATAAGGACAGAGGTTTTTATAATTTTGCCAAAGTTCTCGTTTTGTGCAATACTAGCTCAAGTAATTATTCATCTTTCTAATGTATATATATATATATATATACGACTCTAGGCTAACTTAATAGTACTATACTTTATCAGTGAATAAAAATATCACACAGTCAGGGTTAAACACACCCCAGATACCAGAGATAGTATCACTATTAAATTTCAACTACAAAAATATGAATATTATAATCTAAATAGATTAATCTAGCATTAAAGACAATTCCATAATTTCTAAAATTAAAATAATATATTTTGTATGTAATAAGTGATGTTTTCTCAAGCTAACCAGAAACCCCTGAAGCACAAGTTAAGTTTTTATTATAAATAACAGTATATAACCTGTACAGATAGGCAAATTAAAACATCCATGACTAAGTGCCATTTTAATACCTTTTATTTTAAACATTCAGAATACACTATTATTAAAAGACATGAAAAATTATGGTTAAGATCATTACCTTAGCATAATGTGTGGGAACATCAGCCTTTTCAATTCCAATACACATCTTACATGGTGACATAGCAGCCAACTGAAGAACCACTTGACCAACACCTAGAACAACAGAACAGTACTGTGTTCTTTCTTTAAAGTTTATAGTTTTGTTCAGCATATGATTTTTCTCTGAACTCAACAGTATTCAAATAAAAACATTCAAAACATTTACCCTTTTTGAAATTCATTAATTATTAATAAGAACTTTGGAGTGAAAGCAAAGAAGAGTGCATAATAATATGTCAACTACACTATATCTGCTAATATCAACCTTTATAGCTAAAAAACAAATTCAAATAAATGTAAAAAGGCTTTAAATAAGCTAAAATATACCATATACAATTCAAGTACTGCCTAATAACGTCAAGTTAAACTGCTGTTTGAAGATAGTAAAAATTATTATCAGACAATAGGTAGGGCTTAAACATATAACCTTGAATAGGCTTGTAGTGGAACATATACAAGGAAAAAACATAATATCAAACAGACACAAAATGAGTTGAAAACAAGAAGTAGTAGCTAAATGATATAGTTAAAACATGAAAATGGTGTGAAACAGAAGAGCTAAAAAGTGATATTTTATTTTTATTGTGTGGCAGGAATTGAAAAACACATATTTCCAACTCAATTTTATAAGCAAACAACATCTTCTGAATTGGAAATTAATGAACTATGTTAGAGTTTTTAAAAGAATTTACAGGCTTTTTTTTTTTCTTGTCAAGATAAGATTTTATCACCATTATACTGGGATATAATATAGTGGCATATATTTAGTGATATGTACTCCCACAACTTATCAAATTGTATATGAACTTCCCTAAAATAATCAAGTTTTGTATGTGAACACTCACACAGCAGGGTCACAGCCAAATTAATTACACCCACTAGCAACATATTTTTGGAATTTGAAATCAAAGTTTAATTACAAGCATTAAAATTACATTTTACATATAAATATTGTTGATCTATATATATTGGCTATTTAGAAATTTCTTATCAAAAAGACAGTTATGTTAATAATCTTATACCAACCTACTTCCTAAATGCTTATGCTCTCTGTCAATATAATTTCAACATAAGCTTACCCATAAACTTGCATATGACAATGTTGATCGCTTTTAGATTATTTCCAAAATATTTGTCAATTGAGCTCTGCCCAACAGGCCCACAGTTCATGTTGCTAGTTTTTAATGAGAGTCCCTCTTAGCCTCCTGTCTTGCTTATATGCAAGATTGATGTACACAGCAACAAAGTTTTTGTGGTCACTTGCAAGTTACCATGTTGTGTCCAAAATTGGGCTTCTGTCAGAAGCAGTATTTCAAATAGCAGATATAATAACTTCTTTCTTAGATATGCATCATAAAAAGTGGCAATTTGGTTAATATTCACAAAGGTAGAAATAGTTGGAGATGTCTCAGTTCCTAAGCGTATGTATACATTTAAGAGAATATTTACATAATCAACATGTAATATCAATTACCATCACTTGCAACTCTACTTGTTGCTATGATCTCACTCAATCCTTTGTTTAATTCCATTTTGTAATATAGGTCTATATATATATTCTGTGCCACAAAAATTTGGGGTATATATATATAGCCCAACTCCACTGCCTAAGCAGATGAATATTTATAGCAAATTAAATGGTAACTACTGTATCTAGTATTTACTCTCTTTTACCAAGAAATGTCACTAAGTCAGTAATGTACAGTAAAATGAATAGTTGATCATTCTCACATTAAATAAAAAATACCTTGTTAAATGACACTATAAAGTTACATGCACACTTTGACTCCCACGTATGCACATAAGAGTTCAAAATGATATGATTTTTCTAATAAAGTCTAACTTTAAAATAGTGATGAACAATATTTTCACATATCATTCATAAAATTAAAAAGGCCAACATTCGCAGTGAAATTTGACATGTCTCTATCAAGCAATCCCAACATGCCAATTTTGACACCAGAAAAATCGTGAAAAACAGAAAAATCAAAAATTGTCTATATCACTGCTTGAAACTTGGAAGAAGGTTTCTTTGTACCAAATCCCATGTACCTTGGTTGACATACACATGAATAGTTCATATAAACCCCAAATTGTGCTTTTCTCACTGAAACATTGAACAAAAGACAAAAACTCCAAAATTGTCCATATCTCTGCAAAAAGTATCTTTGTACTAACTCCCATGTAAATTGGTTGAAAAAATAAAATATTTATTAAATGAAACAGTCTCCATTCTTATTGATGATGCTTTTCCATCTTACAGTCAGGTTGTTAATGCTTTTATTAAAGAAAACACTTGGCTTTGAAGCAAAAAAACATGTTGATGTCCTCTTTAACACCTTCCACATTTGCAAACAATTTCCCATTAATATGGTGTTGCAGCAAATGAAAAAAGATGGTACTTTGATGGTGCCATATCTGGAGAATATGGTGGGTGGGAGAGAACTTCCCAACCCAATTCCATAATCTTGTGTTGCGTCAAACGTGCCACATGTGAACATACATTGTTGTGGAAAAGAAGAAGATCTTTCTGATTGATGAGTGAAGGGCAGTTCTGATGAAGGGCTTGATTTAAATTTTCCAGTTGCTGACTATAGATTTCTGCATTGGCAGTTCGCTGTGGACTGAGGAGTTTGAAATGAATTACTCCTTTGACATCCCACCAAATGCAAAGCATCACTTTCTGCAGATGTAGTCCAGGTTTTGGGGTCGGAAGTGGTTTTTGTCTAGAACTGAGCCATTGTTTTGGGCCTTTAATATTCGCATAGAGAATCCATTTTTCATCACCGGTGACGATTCTGTCCAAAAATGGTTCACGTGTATTACGCGCCAGAAGAGATGAATCAACATTCACACGTTGGAAACGATGATCATCGGAGAGTTCGTGAGACATCCAATCACATTCTTCATGGAATTTTCCCATATTCCTCAGATGTTTCATGAGAAACATGCAATTTCAGGGCCATTTCATGAGTGTGTTGCCTTGGGTTAGACTCAACAAGCATCTTCAGAGCATCAATATCAATTCCATCATGTCTGCCCCTGCCATCACAGTTTTAAGGGTAAAGTCAACTGAACAAAATTTGCTGAACCATCGTTGACACTTACAAACATTCAAAACCTTTCCATAAACTTCTTTGATTATTTTTTGTGGCTACAGAGATGTTGTTTTGCTTCTTGTATTCAAACAGCATTACATGCTGAATGTGTGTCTTGTCGTGTGCCATCACTATAAGGGATTAGAGTATACTAAATTTTACACATTATATAGGCTACACTAACGTGACGCTTAAGTGGTTCATTTAACTATTATACGTGATGTATGTTTTTTGGGGGGTTGGTTAATGAAAGTGTTCCAAAATGCGACATTAATTTCTTGACGACCTAATATGTATGGGACCTGTAAAAGTAATAAATTGTAAATTGGCCAAAATACAGTGGGGTAATTGTCAAAAACCCTAAAATTATACTTTTTTGTGGCACCTTGACCCCCCATAATTATTAAAAAAATGGGCAAGTTCACCGATTTTGTTTGTCAATGTGTGGGACCTGTAGAAAAGTACCTTTGTATCAAATCCCATGTAAATTGCTCAAAATATGGCTGAGTCATTGACCGAAATCCCCAAGATTATGCTTTTTTGCGAGCTCTGATCCCCTTAAAAAGACTCAAACCAGGAAATTAAACTTTTATGTATGTCAATGTGTTGGGTGCATGAACATATTTATTTGTGCCAACTTTCATCTTGATTACTGTAAATATAACTGCTCAAGATCCCAAATATACATATTTGGATTATTTGATCTTTGACCCCATAAAATCCTTAAAATAGCTTAAATAAAAAAACGAAAAAGTTACCTGAGTGTATTCAACCAAGACATAACTCTACCAAGTTTCAAGTCAATCTGTCAAGAAATGAATGAATACCAGTCGATTGAAAATTGTTTGGAAGAAGAAGAAGAAAGAAGACACAACAGAAAAAATGGTATATCTCTATGCAGAGACGTAATACGAATAACCTGTTAAAATGCCTCTAATATAAGTGTCAAATGACTTGTAAATTCAAATGAACATTGTCTCAACATATACTTGTTTGTTCATCAACAGTTTACATGACAGTTTAATATGTTTTTACTTAAACTTAGAATAACCAGTGAACATATTGGTATAAGTTATTAGTACTGTGAACTCAAAATATTACCTTGGACTGAGCTACTCACCACTTCCAAGGTCAATAAACACATCATCTTTACTTAAGGCAATCTCTTGGATCATTTGAGCCACAAATTCATATGATGTTTCTCCATACACCTACAGTTAGGATTTTTATAATTAGCACTATAAATGTATAATGCTAAATCTATATATATTAGACACTGATAAACAACTCATTTTGTTGTTGGCTGCCCTTTCAGAAAGCACAGTTATTTCATACAAAAATCTTTACTATTTTTTTATATTTTTGTTGATAACTATAATTTTAGTTGTTACTGTTAGAAATATAACAACTACACTGTCAAAAATTATTCCAAAAGCATAAGCACTTTTGTCTTTAATTTTTAAACCCTTATGTAAATATGTTCTTCTCCATTCATACAAAACTTTTGTTTTGTTACCCCACAGATTAAATTATTTCTCTAACAAACAGAAAATTGTATTTAAAAACCAGTTCCCATGAAAAATCCTAATTGAAAAATAATAAGCAATGCTATTAAAACAATACAGTATAACAAAGTTTTAATTTTACATTATTATTCACACTATTATTTTCATACATAAGGATCCTTTAAAAAAAGAAAATTACTGTCAATCTGAATGAAGTAGCTTCATGTTGATCTATTAATCAGAAACAACAAACAGAATTATGTAAACAGTAAGTAGCAGATTGCATTAAATAAAATTCAAAACAAAGAAAATAAACCAGGAAGTTTCATCAAACACAAAACTGGTCATGTTGTATTTCTTTTAAAGTTACAAGTGGTTAAGTACAATGATTCCTGCATCATAATTAGCAAAATATCTTTTCTCGATTATATATTTAAAAATTTTAGTTTCAACTTTTAATGTTTTTTCTGGTATAATTAATCTGGACATATTATAGTTATATGATAAGGTACAATTAGAAAGTGGTTTAAATAACGAGATGAGGGCTCAAGTCATAATGACTCTGCTGTTGGATACAAACAATTAATTACACACAAACAAACTAAGCACTTTTGATATTCATGATATAAGCCCCATATTGAAACATTTGAATATGTTATGCAAAACATGCATTATAAGACGTTCTGACTGTATAAAAGTATACTTAATGTAAGCTCCATAAACATGACAAATATACAAAGATTTGGAACTAAAACATTGGTTACATTGAAACATAACATTATGTTTCATTTACAAATCAAATTAATACAGAATTGTTAGTGCAAATACTTCTACTTGTAAACTATTTTTCATATAAGAAGTTAAGTAATTATAAACTATGAATTTTAAAAAGAACAAGTTTTATTAATATACCTAACTCTTGAAAACTATTGATGCTGCTTTTTATTTTATGACACACACTACTTAATGTGATGTACAGAAGTTCCATAAAACAATTTATTTCTAAGTTTTTGGTTAAACAAAGTGGATACAAGTTACATACGCCAGTATAAACCATTAAAGCTGTTTAATTATGAACTTCTGATCAAAAGCAAGCTAACTATATCGACCAGAACAAAAAATACTTTTAAAGCAGCATTACATATTATACATTAACAAAGATAATCCTTCCTTTTGAGAAGGTTTGGACAGAGGAGAGTATGCTAGCAGCTCGAAATGTCATCCAAAACTTCCTACACAAATACAATCCATTAACAAAACCTTTCAAGAGAGAATCCTATGTGACAAACAGACTAGAGGTATTTAATGTTCTAAATCAATCTTTTAAAAACTTACAATTTTTTAATAAGATATCATAATGTTAATCATTTTGGCTGTAATAAGATAAACCAAAACAGAGTGGATTTCTATAAGTAACACCTATCCAGAAACATGAATTCACAATTACCCACCTCAGGGGAGAAAGGTTCATACTGGTTTAACCTCTCAGGATCAGTGACTGAGTGGTTATACACCTGCTGAATGATGTGTCTCAACAATCCATTTGTTGGTTGACTGTAGGCAGTAACAGGAGTGGAAGTGCCTTTATTCTAAATCACAATGTGTAAAATTTCTTATAATTCCATTTTCAAGAAGTGAACTAGTTTAATAACTATTGACTATTTTTATCTAAAAAGTATAAAAATATATGAACATTTCTTATAATCCAAAAATTTAATAACAAATTTAATTTCACAGAATTTTTATAGATGCTCATAGAGTTCTACAAAAAATAAATATGAAAACTAAAGTTTTGAATAATATAAAATTATGCAATGCTTATGTAAGATTCACAAAAAAACAACCCAAGGAAGAAAAATTACATTTGGTTCTTTAAAATATAATGTAAGGAAGAAGCTGCTTACATTATATTTTAAAGAACCAAATG
>NW_013666330.1:386287-394683 GCF_000517525.1 Limulus polyphemus | reverse complement strand
ATTTGGTTCTTTAAAATATAATGTAAGCAGCTTCTTCCTTACATTATATTTTAAAGAACCAAATGTAAGGAAGAAGCTGCTTAATAATACAGTGAATAGTTGTATCACCAATAGTTATATGACTTTCTAACAATACCTTCCAACAAATAATGGTTTCAATAGGTATTACTGCATTACCACATCTTTACACCTATGTTTAAAGCTATTTTGATATTTGGTATGTATGCATATGTACACACACACACACACTATTTCCAGGATAACAGATAAATTATTTCTTTTTTTGTATGTATATTAGTATTTCATTAATGCCAATTACAAACATATTATCAATGCTTTATGCAATACACAATAAATATTTTTAATCCAGATTATTATTTTTGGTAAAATTTTCTCAATATCCTCCTTTTATAAACAGCAAAGATTACTATTATTCACAAATAATATAAGCTGTTGTAATAAGACATGTTTACACCAAATTAAACAAACCTCATTATGAAAATGCTGAACACAATCACTCACCATGTGTAACACACCATCAATAGCATGATTGTACAAATCACAAAGGTTTTTCATGCCTTTATAGCTGAAAATAAATAATAATATAAAGAGAATGAAACTCTAATAAATAACTACTTTTGCACAATAATAAAAATTAAAAACACTTTGGATTAATTTAATTTTTCATGAATCCTTTCAAAAATTAACATGGATGATGTCCATGTCCATGCAAAGGTCAGAACTGAAAAATTGATCCTTAACATTTCTCCACAGTTATTGTTTAGCACTGTACAACAGTCAATACCAACTTTCTGGTTGGCTATTAATTTAACATATAAACATGATGTGACAACTAGTCTAGATTTAAACATTCTTAAATCAAGTATACTCCACCTAAGCACCACACTAGCACAATAACAGTGGATTTCTTTAGAACATTAGAAGGAAACAAAAACACATCAAAAGCTGTCTAAAGTATGAAATAATAAATTTAATTGTATAATTATTCAGCTTTAGACTAGCATATAGTTATAATTACAATTATATTCTACAAACTTACAAATTACTTTATGCAAGTACATGAATTAAGAGAGAAGTGTTTTTAGGATTTAGAATTTAAATTTTAAACTTGAAAAATTTCCAAAGAACTACCTATTAAAAAAAAAGGGTTGAATGAAGTACCTACATAAATACTATACCTTTTACACTAGGCATAGCACCGCTATTATGATAATATACTGAATATTGAATACTGTCCAATAGTGTATCAAAGACATGAACCTTTCCACACAGTAGAATTTATTCACCTTTAAAATTATATTTTCAAAACCATGCACGATTGCTTATGCTGATTTTATAACTGTTTAAAAAATAAATATGTTTACCAAAAACAAGAAATAAAATTTGATATTGCAAAGAAGAAATTCTTATTCATGCTCAATTCCACACAAGAACCAGTAAACATTAAATTTTACTATTACCAGAAAGTACAAGTCCTAAGCAGCTGTTACCAAGTCATTCAACTATTTCATCCACTCATCAATATTATCCTTCTCAATAAAGTTGTGTTCTCATTTAATCCAACAAAAATGTTGAATTTTCAAGTTGTTTTGAGCATTACAACTTCTAGGTGCTGTAGGTTGTTCTTATGTGTAGCTTCATGCATAATTAGCTTTTATTTTTAACACTAAGTGTCAGAAATAAACAACTGCTACTTTCTACAGCAGCTGCAATCATGTCATAAACAAAGCAAGTACAAAAATGTTTAAGTAATCATTATTTTGTCAAACTATATATAAGTCACTAGAACTATATTTAAGCTTTATTTTTATCCAATGTTGTCCCATTTATACTTTTTTAAAGAAATTAATGTGGGATTTATCTCACCTCCTTGTATCACAATTATTCAGTACATGGTTTTTTATAACTGACTTCAGTTCTGGGAAATCCTCACAAACCCACCTAAATAAAACAACATAAAAATCAGTTCAAAATAAGTTAAAATGATCTGGCATTAAAACTAATTATCACACTTTCTTAATTTATAAAACATAGCACATCATCTTTCCTAAAAGTATTATCAAAACCGAACTTGAATAAAAATCCAACAAGTTGTTCACTGAGTTGCAAGAACCAGAATAAATTATTACTTTTGGCAGGGGACCACAAAGAGGTATTATAATTGGTTAATCATACACATAGTAACAAAGATTGGCCATCTTTTTAAAAGAACTGCAGACCTAATATTATTTTAATAAGCAGTAAATAACTAACTGTACATATGGCCACAAAACAGCACTTGTAAACCATCAACTCACAGCATTTTTTTTCAATTAGAGGTAAAGGAAACTATGCAAAATGTACTGTATGTCTGACAGAAATTTCTCTGAAATATAAGGTTATAGGTTATTTAATATGGATAATGTACTAAAGAGAGGTAGAGGAAAGGCTTTATATGTAAGATGTGAGTTACATTCTGTGGAAGTTGAGGATATCAAAGTTAACAGCATGAAGATCGAATCCATTTGGGTTTCTATTAGTAGATATAAAAAACAGCTTTTAGTGGGAACTTGTTATAGACCACTAGATTATACTGATGAAATTAATGAGAAACTTTACAGTGCTAATGTCACTCCTCTTTTTAATGGAGGTGATAAAAATTGTCCCAATAATTATAGGCTCATGTGTCTTACATCAGTTGTGGGAAAAGTTTTGGAAAGTCTGATAAAAAATGCTTTGCAAAGTCATTTGACAACGTTTAGAATTTTATTGGTTAGTCAACATGGTTTCACTAAGGAAAAGTCTTGCATTACAAATCTTTTGACATTCTTTGAAAAGGTTACTGCTTATATATATATGAGGGTAAGGATGTTGATTTACTGTATCTAGATTTTCAGAAAGCATTTGACAAGATGCCACACAAAAGGCTTGTAAAAAAATTATCTCTATGGATGTGGGGGAGAAGTTAGCTAATTGGATGGAAGAAAGTAGAGGGTTGTTATAAATGGATTTCAGTCAAACTGGATTAACATCACAAGTGGGGTACCTCAGGGCTCAGTCTTAAGACCTTTACTTTTTTTATTTACGTCATTGACATAGATGAAGGAATGGTCAATAAATTACTTAAATTTTGCTGATGATATTAAGGTCTTGGGTGTTGCTGGCTGTGATGAGAAGGCTGCTGCTTTATAAAAGGATTTAAATCATTTAATGAGTTGGGCGAATAAATTGCAGATGGGTTTTAATTATAATAAATGCAAAATAATGCACATGGGTTATCATAATTTGAGTTATATGAATAATTCGGATAGGAATAACCTTAAGAGTGTTATGAAAGAATGGGATCTTGGTGTAGTGGTTGATCGGTTTCTTAAGCCATCCAAGTGGTAGGGCAAATAGTCTAAAGAGATTATAATTTCATTTTATAGGCCACATTTGGAGTATTGTGTTCAGTCTTGGACTTCTTACCTTAGGAAGGACTTTGAATTGTTAGAAAGGGTACTAAAATGGTGTCTGGGATGGAAGGGCTGTCATGCTAGTGGAGAATAATCCATCAGTAGTCATCATTTAATATCTCAACAACATATTTTACTACAGACAACTCAGATTTTAACACTCACTTGTATTTCAATTTAAGATCTCTGGAGTTGTTTTCTCTAAAAAAACAAAGAGTTAGAGGGGATGTGATTGAAGAGTTTAAGAGAATTGATAGTGTTGATGCATCATATTTTTTCTTACTTAACAGTGAGAACAGTAGGACTAAGAGACACAAATATAAATTTTAGCAAAATAGGAGTCATCTTCAGCTAATACAGTTTTATTTTTTTAACAGGGTGGTTGGTCTATTGAATGGGTTGCCTTCTGATGTTGTGGAGGCAGTAAATTTAAGTGAGTTTCAGAGAAAGCTTGATATCTATATGAATGATAAGGGCTGGCTTTAGGGTTTTCATTTTTTATTTTATTTAACAGTTTTAGTTTACAGGATGGGACAGTCTAGGTGGATCAATAGGTCCCTTTTTGTCCCTAAACATTATGTTCTGTCTAAATTTCAGCACTGTATCTCTTTCATTTAGATCTCATCTACTATATGACCTAACCCTCCTCTTAACTAACACTGACCACTCTTCTGAGTATTCAAGCCTACTGTAATAAAAAAAAGACCACCTTCTTATTTTATGGTTTTATAACATGCTGTAAAAAGTAAATTCTCAGTGGAAGCAGTATGTTGTCTCAATTAACAGAGTAGAGCTCTACTGCTCTAAAAGCTTCACTGGTAGAACTTTATCTGGCTATCTACAGTAATTCAGTCTTCCTAGAAATCTAAAAGCAAGTTTCTTAGATCTTATATAGCCTTTTGAAAAAAGGCCTTAAGTAAGAACACCAGTTGGAGTGATTACCTTGAAAACAACTTCATACTGACACTATCCACTACATTGTGGATGTGGTTGTAAAAATCATTCAGTTACTTATTGTACAAACTGTAAACAAAGTTAGAAACTGCACACACAAATCAAACATCCTTCACAACAGAACAACTGGATAAATCACAACTCTAAATGCAAAGACTAGATGTTTCAAAAAGGGGGAAAGTGAAAAAAGTAATCACTTTAACTGGTGCAAATAAAGTTATACTTTAGTTCATAGTATTAAAGGATTTCATATTTCAATGGAATGTTTCTTGCTTACACGATTCAAGAAACTATATATATGCTAGTGGAGAGTAATCCATCAGTAGTCATCATTTAATATCTCAACAACGTATTTTAATACAAACTACTCAGACTTTAACACACACACACACACTCTTGTATTTCAATTTATTAACATATATTTTCCTGTTTAACTATGAACATTTAACTGCATTTTCATTGATTAAAAAGTCAGCTGCTTTTATCGTGAAATCTTGAAGCTTCCAAATAGCAAACAGTGAGGCCCTTTTCATACATTATCATGGGTGTTTAGTGATATACATTTCAAAACTATTCAAGCATTCTATATAAACAGAACACACTACCACTCATTTTAAAGCAGTTTTGTTTTGCTTTCTTTGAAATACTACACAAAAGTGATAAATATATTAATAAGAATTATTGAAAACTTACATAAATTTTAATTTTGCTATTACAAATGCTTTACCGTAATCCATACTAAAAGTTATTAAGCCTTATATTTATGAATTAGTAATGGCATTAGCTAAAATTAACTTTATTCTCAAGCATGGATATCTTAGCTTAGATGAAATTATCTTACTACACCAAACTTAAAGTACAACTACTTATCAATTAAACTAGGCCAGCCCACACCACTAATTCTTTTAAACAAAACAGTCATTTATCTTTCAATCCTCTCTCTTGCTTGAGACAGAGCTCATTTTAACAGTTTTCAATGTTTCTAAGAATGTAGACGATATTACATTCTTGAAGATCATTTTAATCCCCACAACTTAAACAATGCTCTATTAGAAAATATATTATTTTTCTAACACAAATTTCTTTCACTACGCGACATTACATATATTTCCTTAATAACTTTTATTAGCCTAAAATAATTTCTCCTCGGAATGCGGCTCAAATATTTTCGTCCTCCCATGTAACCCACGGCAGCTTACATGCAATATCCTTCGCACACCAAGCTTCACAGATGGGTTGAAAGACCTGATCGGGAGGCATGCCAGATTGTGGCCTTGAGTTTCAACGAGTTCAAGCGGGCAAGCTCCCCGAGTCCGAGAAGGAAGGGGAGAGGAGTGGGGGTAGAAGTGAAAACTCTGGTTTCTTATGCTTTGCGATTATTTGCGCACAGACAGAGATATCCCAAAAGTCGGCTAACGAGGAGGCAGGCGGGAGAAGAAAAAAACTTATAGGTAGATGATACGTGTTCGTGTTTCACAGTAACCATGGCAACAGGCACGTCCCCGTCTGTTTCAACCTCGATTTTTTTTTTTCGTTCAGTCACGTCACTCAGTTACCGAAACTAGCCAAGTTTAACAGTCAGCATAGGTTATGTTAAAACTGACCTTGTGCTAGACACTTTAATGACAAAAATAACATCATAAACACAAAATGTATTAATCATCTGCTCCAGCATTCATGAACAAATGTAAAAACGATGTCTGAACTTATCATTCTAAGTTCTATTCCTTTCTTCTTCTTTTTCCCAAAGAAACTGATCTGTGTCTTAGCCATATTCACACCTGCTAAACAATGGTAAGTGTACAATTTGAGTTTACTTAAAGGCTTTATCTATTAATTGCGATTAAATCCCGAATTAATTCTCATTCATTATCATTCAAAATGTTTGTTCATAAAAAAAAGAGAGAGAAGTGATATAATGTACATGTAATATTTTTTTTGTCAAAAACTGTTTTATTTTTGCCATTAGAATGGTATAGGAAAAAATTATGTGCTTCTTTTCTTTGTGTAACAACATATTCGAAGTCAGGTAACGGCAGACCTATCCGTACAAAGCTGATGTTTAATACTATCCACTCATAGTTCTGGCTAACACATAAGCGTCGGTTGCAAGTTCTCACGCCAGGACAAAGCGTACCTGAGATGAGGAGGTGTAGTCGCCATGTCAGCTGCGCTAGGGTGCAGATTATTCTAATAACAGCTGTCACGTGACTTACATCATAAACTACAGATGCTGTGCACGAGATCAAACCTACGGGCTTTATCTACTTGTGTATTTGTATCGATAACGCTTGTTTATTTATTTTCCCTTCTTGTTCGAAATTTATAATCATAAAGAGCAATTTAACATGCGTTTACAAGAACTCACTAAAGACTACTAAGGTAAAGATTACTGGACTCTAACAGCTTAACTTTGTATGTCTGTTCAACTATAATGATACATCCAGAAATCCTCATTAAGTTCCATTACGTCAAAACACACTGACTCTACCTTTCAATTGATATTTGAAGTTTAGAATCAATAAATCACATGAAAGATAAATTCAAATAGCTGTTACGAATCATCAGGATTTTTCATGTGATATTTAAGTCAAACACGCTGCGAGTTTCGTCTAGACGATTACCATTGGAAACAAATAAACACAAGGCAAGCTGTCTGGACCACGTGTTAGAAGTTGTTCTAATAGGCACTAAAGCCAGTTTATGTACAAACACATGCGTTTTTTTTTTTCTGTCTTTAAATATTTCCCATAAACGACGGATTAATCAACACTAAAAAAACAAAAATGGATATACTGGGACTGGGCTTTAAACAGGGAGGAGGAGCAGGGTACTGGGTGGGGTGGAGGGTACGACTGTTGTTATCTGCTCCAACGTGTTGGTCACTGGAAGAGGTTGACTCATAGATAATATCTGGAAGACCCACCCTTTCAATTCATGGTATGTTAATTTTCCCCGACTACATGGGTTGCTTACTTATCACCTCATCTCAACGAAGTAACGAAAACGTCGAAGTCCATGTTAAGTTAAGATCCCACAGAGGATTAAAAACTGTCTTAGATGTCTTTCGTGAAAACAAGATTAGTTTTAGTGTTTTACCGAAAATATATTAGTTCTTAATTAGTTTGTTTGTTTGTTTTGAAATTCGCGCAAACCTACTCGAGGGATATCTGCGCTACACGTCCCTAATTTAGCAGTGAAAGACTAGAGGGAAGGCAGCTAGTCATCACCACCCACCACCAACTCTTGGGCTACTCTTTTACCAACGAATAGTGGGATTGACCGTCACATTATAATGCTCCCACGGCTGAAAGGGCGAGCATGTTTGGTGTGACGGAGATTCGAACCCGCGACCCTCAGATTGCGAGTCGAGCCATGCCGGGCCGACTACATTAGTAAATAATAATAACTTCCGATCAGAGTAAGCTGTGTGCATTTAGTTTGTATTTATTATTCATAGTAAAAGAAGAGCTGTATCAATGGCAAGCACATTTTTTTTTACCCTGGACCAACTTCGTCTCTCCTCTCTCACCCCATTGATTTAATATCTGTAGGCTAGACCACTGCTGCAATTTAAACTGGCCAGTTCATTGTACAGTATATTAAGAAAACACTGCTGTTCAAAAATTACTAAACTTGTATTTCCTGATGACTGACATGTTTCAAATCTGTATCAGTTGTCACTTGCTAACAAGTAAACACAATCAAACACACGAAGAGATGCGTCATCAAAGAGTCCCACACATAAATGTACCATTGTTTTATTCAACATACGCACATGTCAACCAGCCATAATGTTAATACATGATGCTCACGTGCATGTCGATCCTCAGTGTGTGTGTATTATATAACAGAAATGACACATGGAACCAGCATGCGCAATGCTAATGACCCATCTCATGCTAACATATTGTGACGGATTATTATTATACATTTATTTTAATATCGATGTTTGTTTAAATTAAATTTATATTTAGAAATGTACAT
>NW_013666330.1:371859-385905 GCF_000517525.1 Limulus polyphemus | reverse complement strand
ATCGGACATTAGTACCTTTACGAAAACATTACCTAACGCCATTGGTAGGAAAAATCGGCGTGTGATCAGTGAAGACCACAGAGCTAGCGAGCTCGCTATGTGAATTGTATCTACGTGAACTCGAAATTAACTCGCTCATCGTGAACCATCGATAAGACATCAAAGAAGTTCCAGACTAGAAAGAAGACTTTGTATTGCTTGTAAGTTTGTAAAACGTTTGTATATAAATCATTGTTTGTAATAACTGTTATTGTAAATTCTATTATTGTTTGTGTATTAAAATATATTTGTATTTAAAAAACTGTGTGTATCAATCTTATTGGCAAATATCATAAATTGGATATATATATCAGCATTTATTGAACTGCTAAATTTAAATCATCATTTAGCTAGGTTTCATACCATTCGAAATTGTAACACGTAACAATATATACACATCTGACACAACTTGTCAAAATGATGGATAGCTCAAGTTGGTATTCAATAGACATCCAAAGCAGATTTGGCGGTATTTAGAACAGTTAGAAATGGTTGAACGTTACAGAACACTCAGTACACACGTATTAGATATACTTATGTATCAAAATGAAGACTTATCAGCTTAAAGCAGTGTAAGACTAAAAGGAAGGCAGCTAATCATCACTACCCACCGCCAACTCTTGGGCTACTCTACGAATAGTGGGATTGATCGTCACTTATAATGCCCCCACGGCTGAAATGGCAGCAAAAAGTATACAAGAATATTTCTGGGGTATTGACAGAACCAAAACCCATACTACGGTTAGCTTACACTGTATGTTTAATACAGTATAACCCATCTGTAAAATGTTTTTTGGTCCCGCAACAATAATACAATATGATCTCCACAATGCCTGAAGAGAAGCGGTCAGACAGACAAAAATGTAGTTATAAAGACAATAAAAGGAATTTTACATATCTCTTCATTTACACTGGGATACACAGGTTTTGTAATAACAAAGTTGCACTTCATGGGTTCTTTGAATTCTTACAGAAGCTTTCGCCACAATAGCTAAGTGAAGCGGAGATTCCCTGAAACTAACGTAAAGCTCATTTATAACTCACAGCCTTCTAGTAGTAATAAACATACTGTTGTAATGTGTTCTATCACTTTGGTGGGTTCTTTTAGATTACTTGGTGAAAATAATGTGAAGATCACTCCACATAGCGATAACAGATTTGTTTACTTTTTCCTTAACGATTGCTAAAGGGTACAATCACTTGTACATAGTTCACAAAGAACATTTTCACTTTCAACAGAAAGGTACTCGCTAAAGATACTATCACTAATGTACAAGTTCACGGATAAGCAAATGAGTAACTGAATGTACGCAATAACTAACACTAATCTGAATAACTGACTAAATTATCAATCATTGAACAAAGTAAGAACTATCCCAAAGCTTCATTGACTGTCACTCTACCAAGAACCGAATGGAAACAAATGACTCAGTGCTTCACTGATCCTCGTATTTATGACGTAGCCTTGTTTATATATACTTAACAAATTTACTAGATTTTCGTGACGTCATCTAGAACATTTCAGACTTTCTCCAACAAACTTACTCGATCTCAACGATCTTACCCTCTGGCTAATATCCGAAATAAAACATTTAAAATGTGGTTCACAACGATATTAAAACATAAGAAACACGTTAATGTCAATATCAAGAGACTTTACACACACAAAATAAAAAACACATTAATACAGACATCAACGTACCTTACTTAATATAACTATCAAAACCTTACACATACACACATAAGGAACACATTAATACCGATATCAACATACCTTACTTAATGTAAATATCAACAACCTTACACATACACACAAAACATAAGAAACACATTAATACTGATATCAATATACCTGACTTAATTTAAATATCAACAACCTTACACACACACACACACACACAACATAAGAAACACATTAATACCGATATAAACATACCTGACTTAATGTAAATATCAACAACCTCACACACACACGCAACATAAGAAACACATTAATACCGATATAAACATACCTGACTTAATGTAAATATCAACAACCTTACACACACACACACACACAACATAAGAAACATATTAATACCGATATAAACATACCTGACTTAACGTAAATATCAACAACCTTACACACACATATACAATATAAGGAACACATTAATACTGATATCAATATACCTGACTTAATTTAAATGTCAACAACCTTACACACACACACACACACACACAACATAAAAAAGACATTAATACCGATATCAACATACATGACTTAATTTAAATATCAACAGCCTTACACACTCATACAACATAAGAAGCACATTAATACCGATAGCAACATACCTGACATAATTTAAATATCAACAACCTTACACACTCATACAACATAAGAAGCACATTAATACCGATAGCAACATACCTTACATAATTTAAATATCAACAACCTTACACACTCATACAACATAAGAAGCACATTAATACCGATAGCAACATACCTTACATAATTTAAATATCAACAACCTTACACACTCATACAACATAAGAAACACATTGATACCGATAGCAACATACCTGGCATAATTTAAATGTCAACAACCTTACACACACACGAGAAGTTTTAATATTTATCAAAACAAATCGAGTTTTATCCAATCACTCGTAACACTTCCATAGTGAATTATATAGTTACAAAAAAAACTTTTTTTTTAGTTTGTTTGAATTTAAGCACAAAGCTACACAATGGGCTATATGTCCACCACGGGTATCGAAACCCGGTTTCTAGCATAGTAAGTCCTCAAACATACCGCTGTGCCACTGTGGGGCTATTTTTGAGACGGTATTTATATGTTTTCTACAAAACCGTTCACAAACAAGAAAATTATTTGTAACTTGTTTTATTATCTATATGTAAATATTATTATTTATGGTATTATTTTGTGAATAAAATTAAAATTCGAATTCTCTGAATAGCAAAACTCTGGTGGGAAAATATTTCGATATCAAAATTTACTGATAATGTATGTTTACTATAAAAATTAACTGTGGTTATTAAGCCAGCAAATATATTTACTTAGCTCATATTCTCTTTTGATTTCACTCATAGGTTCATAGAATTAGTTACTTGCCTCATACGATCACCGCCCTCACGCGAAGAGTTTTAGACACAACGATTTGTGTTTAAAAATATCATGTTACATCTCGGCATACATACGTGTTTCCAAGAACCCTCTGGCTCCGATATCGTGCACGTTTCTAATCTCGTGAATTTGAATCACACAAAAAGGTAGTAACATCCTTACTGACGTACGTAAAGTTTGTTATTACATTCTTTGTATACGACAGAAGACAAAAGAAAGGTTTACGTAGGCAAAAGTTTACACAAGAATGATCTTTCATGTAAATTTATACCAATTATTACGTCAATGAAGTATTTAACAAATAATATAACATCTGCTGTCATGAAATATAGTTCAAAAAATGTGTCTAATATCTACAAACTATCTATTCACTTTTCTTAAAATGGCATATCAATAGCAGGAGTTTTAGTCACCAGGAGAGAATGATAATAATAGTAAAAATGTATTTGTTACTCCTCGTTAACAACATGCTATAAAACCGCTTTCGGTTTACCACTTCTTCTTTGGTGAACAAGATGAAAGAGTCTAAATTAATGTAAAGCCCGTGTTACTGACATCATTTCCAGTAGTAATGTTCAGCCTTTTCAACAACACTAGCAAATCACTTTGATTTATACTCAAATAAATTAACTTGAACATATAATTACCTCATGAATTATACATAAATAAAATGTGTACAATGGGATAACTCTACTATTTCTACTGTTACATACCGTAACTTTTACAATATTTGTATTATGCCTAACATGACGTTGTCCCTAATTTTGAACTAACATCGAAAACGGCGGCAACCAGCCAGAAGCACCTTACCACCCACTATTTACGCTAAGGAATTTACTATTACTCTTATATAACTGACCCACAAGTTATGGTGGAGGGGATATTTTGTGGTGTCGCACGGATTCGGACCTGGCTTGTCAGCTCCGAAATCCAGAGCTCTACCACAGAGCCAACCCACGCCTTCGCAACTTTTACCATTTCACGTTACAGATCTGAACATTTTTTTATTTCTGCCAGACATACTTCTAGTTAATAATTTTCATATGATGAGCATGTACACACAATATTATGTAGTTAAAAGTTGGCTTTATTTTAACAGAAATCTCAACAACGTTGGCAACACGCATGTTTGCACGTGGATACCTCTATATATATATGAATGTTAATGTTTCATATTAGTTTATAACTAGTATGAATGTATAACAGTTGTTTGATGTCATCACGTCTCCTTTTGTAGAGATGATATATCACCATGATAAATCAGTTTTTAACGTACACATTTAAAGCTGTATTTTAAAAGCATTAATAATTCATGACTACCAATAAACAATATGGAGAATTATTTCTTCACTTCTTTACACTTTATATGCTAATCTCAAAGTATTCTAGATACTGATTTAAAAAGTGATTAGTGCTAGTAGAGCAAAAAATACATTAATGGTCATCGTAAAACTAACTCTACAAAGCCTGATATAATATACAAGATTTATTTCAATATAGGGTAATCATACAAAGGTAAACTTGTGTATTAGGTAAAGCAATCATTATTCTCATCTTTGTAACACTGTTTACACATATCTATGGTGATTCGTGTAGTACAGACCATGGATCTAGTAGCTGACAAGTTCAGCTGCTTGTACCATGTGGACGAAGGAGAAAGGAGGCGGAGCTTTCTATTTGATTGGCAGTTTTAGATATGTATAAGTGTGTGTATAAATTTTGAACGAAGAGGAAATGAGTTTGCTGACTGCTAGTTTTATGAGATGTGTACATTACATCGTAGAAAATGGAGGGGAGATTTGGGGCTCTAAGTTTTGTAACTGACACGTCTTATTGTATGATAGCCATCAAAAAAATTTGCTTATTAAAAAAAGGGGGGAAATTTCATTAAATCAGGATTTGGTTTTTATATTTTCCTTACGATTTGTAACAGGTGAAACTGAATATACAGTTACTAGAATCTTCACAGTCATTATAAAATATAAAATAAAGGTGGTTACAAATGCCTAGATGGGGGCATTGCGTTGATCCCACTTGTGGTATGAATTACTCGCGCCAAAAACCAACTCTCAGCGCCTCCTTGTAAGAATTTTGTGAATTTTTGAGGCCTTGACACAAAAGCCGAAAACAATGGCTTATGAACGAAGGTCAACCAAAGTAAAGGCACGTGTAAAAATAATACATACATATATATATATATATATATATATGTATTGTTAAAAGTAAAAGTAAAACACGACCTATTACTCCAGAAAACAATTTGTTTTATTTAAGCCAACGTTTCGCTACTACGGCTAAATGATTGAGGCTTATACAAAAGATTTAAAAATAATTCGAGTCTGCACAATCAGATGGACTTCGCCCGAGAATATATAAACAAACTGAAAGTACACGCAAACGAAAAAAAATTATAATATTTAAAGCACACACACACACACGTTATTACACTAATTAAATACAACCAGTAAAAATTACAAATTGTAGGTGATTTTTTGTTGTTGTTTAACTGTAGCTTATTCTCTAAAATTAGTTTGTTTGTAATTGAGCACAAAGCTACACAATGGGCTATCTGTGCTCTGCCAACCACGTGTATCGAAACCCGGATTCTAGCGTTGTAAGTCCGCAAACATACCGCTGTGTTACTGGGGGGCTCTAAATTTAGTAGGGCTTTTTTGCATTTTCTATCTAAAATTTATGCTGTTATGGGACAATCATTATGAATTATACTGCGTTTGTCAACAAAATGTTCAGCCACAGAAATGGCTTTACTATTCAACGTATGCAGAACTTGAAGGTGTACGTTAATTCTATCCCTAATAGTTCTGACTGTTTCACCGATGGATACAGAACCACAAAGTCTGCTTGTCAAACTGTATACTACATTCTTGTGGTTACACTTTCCTCTATAACATTATTTATAACCAGCATGTTTACTGCATTGTTTGGGTTTAAAGGCTAATCTTACTAACATATTTCTCAAAGTTCCACCTGGTTTCACTGTAACTGGTGACAAGACCTGATTGTATGCATGTATACGAGCTGAAATCTTAGGATTAACATATAGTATAAGGAATTCGTGTGAAATTGCTTTCTTTCATGTGATAATGTTTCTGCATTGTTACTTTGGAGACTGTTTTCATAGTTTCGTAAATTCTTATCAATAAATGTTGGTGAATATCTATTAGTGTTTAATTTATGTACAAGTTATTGTATAGCTTTGGATTTACTTTCGTTAGTTGCACAAGTCTTGCTAATACGGTTTAGATGTCCAATAATAATCACGTGTTTAACATGTAGTAGGTGATGTCAGTGGTAATGTAAAAACACTGATTTTTCACAACACTTATGATACAGTTCTGTTACAAGTTTGGCATCTTTTAGAAAGATTTGAACATCAAGGAACTACAATGTGTTTGATTCTGAATTTTATAGTAGGGTGGAAGCTATTGAAGAAATCACAGAAAAACAGTAAAATGCTTAAGGAGTCATTCCAAATATATCGTCTATATATCTGACCCATACGTCTGGTTTCTTATGCGTTTCCTTATACTAGTATTATAAGCCTTGTATTTCTAACATAAACATGTAACTGAAAATGTTACGGCTACACGATTTCCCATAACAACACCTATTAACTGTTGGTACTAGCTCTCATTTAACCGAAAATAACTGTTTCTCAGTACTAAATTTAACATGCCTTTGATGTGTTGAATCGTGTATCCCGCTAAATCTACACTGTATTTATGGTTTTCTATAATTTCCATGACTAAATCGACCCCCTTCATCAATAGGGATGTAGAATTGTGTTTGTTTGTTTTTTCGGTGGGGGGGGGGCGGTTAAGAAAATCTTGAGTGCTTTGTAAGTGTGTAAGAATAAAATTGAAACAATTGTGAAGTACTCTATCTTAAAGCCACAAGAGTTTTTCCGTTGACGAGTCATAGGCTGACACAATGAGTCTACCTTCTTTGCGGTCTTTGGGATGACCATAGAATTCCTGTGGTCTGCTTTTGTTTGGAATACGACTATTTGTTATACATGTATGAATTGTTGCGTTTTTACTGGTCTGTTTAATTACATATTTACATTTTTCTCAATGTTATTAGTAGGATCTCGCTGTAGTGTTTTGTAGTTGTTTTCATTGTTGAGATAGCCATTTATCTTACTTACATACACATTTTTATTCATAACCAGAAAACCGTTACTTTTATCAGAAACTTTTACAGTTTTGTTATTATTACCTTTTAGACAATCAAAAGCTGTCTTTTCCGAAAACTTTAAATTATCTCTTGGTCTATATCCCATAATACCTTTTAGTAAGAAGTTTATTTTATATCTAAGGTTATTACATCCATGTTCAATGTCCTCATCTGCTTTTGGTCGAAACGAACATGGCCAATTATATGAGAAATTGAAAATATTGTTATTATGCAAAACGTGGATTTCTTCTTCTTCTGTGATTTGGATATCACTTGAGGCTTCGCCATCTTCATATATCCATACAGTAGATCTTGTAGACTTGTGGTAGATGTGTCAGGATAGTCTGTATTTATTCGGAGTATCACCAGATGTATTATCACGTTCAGCTTCGCGATTACGTTTTTCTTTAACTCGAATTTGATAAAATGTCTGTTGTAATAATTCTAGACGTATTTTGTCATTTAGTACAAGCCTACGTCAGTTTGTAAGTGTCATGTTTGCCCCGATAAAGCCGTAAAGGCGAAATGTTGTCTTATTTTTAAAAACAGTTAATGGAGTAATATGGAGTGAGATGATTATTTAAAGTTCTGGATACAACTGTGGCGATTGACTGTGTAACGAACATTTGTATATACGTTGGACTTGTTTTAAACATATTATTTTAAAAACAAGTAGATTATGTGCCGCCTGTTTATTGTTGGAATTTATCGCCAAGAAGTCACAGACAACTACTGTACAGAATTCCAACCCTAACAAAACATGACAGTTTCACTTTCTTCAAGTATTAATATACCTTTATGATGCGACATAACGTAATTTTTACGATATTTTCTTAAATTTTTCGTAAAACTTTGTTAAAAAAAATCATTAATGTATCAAGACGACGAGTCACTAATTTGCTGAAAACAAATTATTTATGTGTAAATGGTAAATTAGTCATGATTGCACAATGTTAATATAATGTTGAGCCATAAACTAAACGTTTCAACATCAGCATAGAAGCCACAATGTTTAAGACTCTCGTCTAGCTGTGCATATGATTAAAAATAGCACGAATGAATTACGCAAAATAAGCAAAAACAGATCTGACCCATCATTAAGGAATGACTTGCGCATCTTTACGTTACCACATAATCCAAACATGCGAAAAAGTGGGGTATAAAAAGGAGAATTATTACATCAGTAAAAATACAACGAGGCCAGAAATGACACGTTTTACACTTATCACAAATATCCCATTTTTCTCTTGTGGAGATAAACCTTGAAGGATTCCTGGTTTTATGTGTATTCTTTTAGCCCAAGAAATTTATCATACTTTTAATTATAATATCGCTCAAGTGCGTCTGATACAGAACAAACAATTTAACTTTAAACACTATACATAAATTGATATATGCTGTGTAACTAACTCACCTTTCCTCTATAAAGTGGACCTATGAACGTATTGTTGTATATACTGGTCAAGTATTTTATCGGAGTGAATATTAATCTGCCTATACGATCTACTTAATTTTTCATTACTTCTTTGTAATATATTTATATATATATATATATCGCTTACAGCATTGTTTAAATAGCTGTCACATTATACACTCGAATATAACCATTTCCCAAAGCAATAAATTAGACAAGAAGTTAAGTTGCGACAATAACGCTCCAAAACAGCATTTTATATATTGTTGCGTCATCGAGGTCACGTGACTGGTGTGGCGCCCTCTATTTTCTAGAACTATCTTGTTTTTTCATGAATGATCTAGTATTTACTACATAGGGTAGGCTGGTATATAAAAGAGGGGAAGGTGATGTGTGTATAGACAGTGAGTAATTGAACTGCAGTCGCAGGGTATTGTTGAAGTTAACGTTCGTTTGTGATACTGTTTGTTTTAGCGCGATTATTGAGATTAAGTGTATCGCAGAGTTATATTCGGAAAGAATAAACCAGTTTTATTAAGAAATACTTGTGTCGCTAAAGTTTCGTCGGAACGAAGTTACGGGAAGTTAATTAACAAACGGAGACGTAACAATATTTTTTCTTTATAAACAGAAACACGCTTAACTCCCACTGAGAACTAAGGGGCCATTCACAATATCGAACACTGATCCATTAAACGATGACCTACTTACCCCTTTTATCGAACATAAAAATGTTGAAATATTAGACCTGGTGTAGAATGCGAAAGCATGAAAAATGTCCTGATAACCACATTTATTAAAGGACATTGATAGGTAAAAGATAAATAACGGTCTTAATTCTGCATGCATTTTTCACGTACGTTATCGAATGGGTTCGTTTTTTTCTTATCTACCCAACCACTTTTACGCTATTCACTAATATTCTACTCATATATTATGTAAAAATTCATTTACTAAAACTTATGCATATCTAAATAAATGTACTGTCATGGCATATTGATATTTTGTGCATTATTTACTGATAATATTTATAATGCAGAATGCATAATTATGTACGAATACATAAACGCATAACTTCCCCGGATAATTGTATATAATATTTAATTACGTGCATATACTTATTAATATACCTCCTGTAAATATCCAAAACATTTACATTCGCTTATGGTGAACAAGTTAAGTGTAACGTATCTATGTTTCTTGAAACTACTATATTCATAGTATATATAACACAGTGTTTCCCAAAGTGTGCTACGCGTACCTCTGGTGTACAAGAGATGATTTTAGGTGGTACGCGGACGACTTTTATATAGTTATATATTTATTTCAATGTATAATAGAAAAAGATTCTAAGAAAAAATAAATTTTAACGCTGTTATTACATTATCTGCCAACAATTAAACATTGGCTATTATTCAGAGGGCGTGCGCGTCATCTGGTCCGTTTTGTTATAACAATGTCATTTTGACATGAGAAAAATAACGTTTTGAAATAAATACTATGGTAAATGATACTGGTTGATAATGTTATGAAATTTCCTTTTAAAACAAATTTATTTAAATAAAAAAATTAGTCGACGTAAAGAAAAATATCAAGTAAAACGTAAATAATAGTACAGTTGGTACGCAGATATGGCAAAAATCGTGAAGGTGGTACGCGAATGACTGAAGTTTGGGAAGCACTGGTATAACACATCAAAACATTCTCTCTTCAGGGGGCATTAAGAGCTTATACGTATTTGCTGACTGGCTTTAATATACACACACACACACACACACACATACATATTTAATAAATAATTAAAACAAACGTTTCATATTTACACAATTTTAAAAACTTAATTGTAGCCGTCAACGGCTTCCACTTTAATAACACACGCCAAATGTACAATGTTTTGACGTCCTCTACATCGTCTTCAGAAGTTATCTGTAAGACATACTAATTTATAAAAAAATTTGCTGTCACATGATATTACATTGTCTTTTAAATTTACATAATTCCTTAGTCAACTTTTATATTACATCACACCAAATATCAATACTTTGACTTGATGACCCTTCATCTCTCTTTAATAATTCTTTTTTTAAATTATATTATTTCTAGTGATTCTCTGACATTTAAAGCTGTAATGTTACGAGGTTGAGCTAAAATTGTAGTTCTTTCCCATAAAATTTTGTGTTATGTTGTTTTTACATGTTCTGGAATAGCCGAGTTTTCTATTATAATATTTCTTACGTTAACTTTACGTTCCAGTAATCTTTATTTCAAATTCCTTTTAGTTTGACCATTATAAATACTCCCACATTCACATTCTATTCTGTAAATCCCAGTTTTATCTTCTAATTCTATTTTTATCCTTAGTGCTCCCCAACATTTCTTTAATCTTACTTATGGGTTTAAAGATTGGATAAAAGTGTTGTTACTTCTTAAAAGCCCCCCAGTGGCACAGTGGTATGTCTGCGGACTTACAACGCTAGAATCCGGGTTTCGATACCCGTGGTGGGCAGAGCACAGATAGCCCATTGTGTAGCTTTGTGCTTAATAAAAAACAAAGCTTCTTAAAAGCTATAAATAATAGACCTGTTATTCCTGAAATATAAGGTAAACTTAAAATTTCTTTTTGTTTTTTTTCATAAACATATCTTAACGTAGTATTTTTAACTAATATTAAACCTTTCGTAAATTTTTAAGTGCTCTATCTGCTATATTTGGTTCAAATCCTCTTTCAACAGCTACATATTTAATTAATAACAATCCATTATTAAATCTTCCTGTTTTGAATATATTTTTAAAGCTCTGTAGACATATGTATAAAATGCAGAGATTTTTTGCGTTTTTATATGACATGATTCCCGATGTGGCGGCATAACAACAGCAAAAGGCTTTCTATAAACTGATGTTTCCATGTTACAATCTTTTTTTTATTTTTTTTTTGACTAGTAAGTCAAAACTTTAAGCTATTATTTTCTTCAATTTCATACGTGAATTGAAATGATGGTTCTTTACTGTTCAAATAACTAGAAAATGCTTGTAGCTTACTGTTGAAGATGACGTCAAAACATTGTACATGTAGAGTGTATTTTTAAAGTGGAAGCCGTTGACGGCTGCAATTAAGTTTTTAAAATTGTGTAAATATGAAACGCTGAATTTAATTATTTATTAAATTGTAGACAACACACAAGGGCCGATCATTCATTTATATATGTTCCTGTAATGTTTGGCCATTTCTTTTTGTTTTTCATCTGGATGAATATTAATCCGGCCAAACAATCTATTCAATCAATACCTTTCAGTTGCTTGTTTATTGCATATATTTCCGACAGTATTGTTTATATAGCTGTCATATTCTTCACTTCAATAAACACTACCCGTAGCAACCGAAATTGTTGAAAAGCTAAAATGCAATAAAACACGGAGATTTATTTTTAACGCAAAAAAATCAAAACACCATTTCAATTTTATACAATAAACAAAAACAAGTCTAGATTACACTGAAAGTTAAGTAACATTTATGTTATAATATTTTATTATTATTTTAGAATCGATAATATTATTACGACAGCGGAAGTCACGTCACGTTTGTAACACGTCATGAGATTCTAGAAGGATCATGAAGGCCCCGAGCGTTTTCTAGGCGCCCTCTATTTTAATATATAAATCCGGCAAATAAAGCGGAGAGGAAAAGCGACGGCATAGATAATGGCAGATATAGAGACAGATAATCGAGTCGAGTGAGCGGTAGTGACCGTAAGTAAAGTACGTGAATCGTTGTGAATTATAGCGTGTGTTTAAGTTAATGTGACTGTAGAAATTCTGTGTATTGCAAAGTTGTGTTGAGAAAGAATAAATTAGTTTATTTAAGAGTGGACTTGTATCGCTGAAGTTTTTCGGAAAGAATTTTTACGGGAAATTAACAAAAAACCAGAGACGTAACAATATAAATATAACACAGGTTGAGAAGGGAGGGCGAGGTGAGCTCGAAGACCGAAAAAGATAATAGTCTTAAATAAGTAACGTTCGTGAAATTCGGTCTAAAAGATGTACCTCATTTACGTGTCTATATCATATAATATTGCAACACTTATCGAAGTTAAAAAAAGCATTGTGAACAGTTACGATGGTCTGTAAAGCTAAAAAAGCAAGTTTATGTTAATTACATCAGAGATAAATGAGTAAACATTAAAACAACAAGCGGTGAATGTAGTTTATTTACTACTAGTGTAGCAAGTCACAGAGCCAACAGGGCAGTAACTTTTCTTGACAGTATGTCTGTAATATAATCATTAGCCAAAGCATGTGTAAAAAAATTAAAATCTCGATTTACGTAAGATCCAGGCACACTGGTATGTGGGGTAGGTCTACGAACCCAACCTCTTCAAGGTTATCAACATTCTCATCAAAACATACTCGTGCAGGGTTCTACGTTGCCGTGCATTTAAAGACTTCATCTAGGTAATTCATTTTTACACAACTTTATGATTCTCTCCCTTCACTGGTTCTGCGGTTAACTTCCTCGTTCAATCTTACTTAATATTAACATATTTTTAGCCGCGGCATAGCGGCTCATAGAAAGATTCTGAATTTTTTTGTTTCCAAGTACAAACTTTTAGCTCATAGCTCCGTCATCTCTGAACTAATTTGAGATATAATTATAGTTTTGGACTCAGGAGGTCAGACCCCTTCGAGTGATGTACTTGACCACACCCAAGGTCTCATATATTAATTTACTCTAATCCTGCCTAAAATAATTTCAATTTGAGGGTAGGCTGGTAGAGCTCCTAATGAGTAATAAAATAGAATCGAGGGTATGCGCGTCTCACGCTTGGTATAGCTGGCGCACAAAAATATAGCTAATAAAAGGGGAAAAAACGGTATAGATTACTTTATTCTAATCCTACCTAAAAGAATTTCAAGTGTCGCGGCTATTGAGGATTCCCTCTTATTTATAGAATAATTTCATATTTGTTTCTTTCAGTACATAATATGTTCCATAACTTCATATCTTTTAATTAAAATACGATCACAACTAATTTACCACAGTTACACTGTAAATATATAAGAGGCGATATAGTTTTTGATATACATTTCAGAAAAATTCTCCACTTTCAATATTCATTACGAATATTATATAGGTATTCCTTTGTCACTTATCCTGTCCAAATAATTTACTTACACAAATATGAGTTAAAAACAAAAGAGTTATTAACGTATCTATTTATCATGTTAAAATTAGTGCTTGAGCATAGCTGTCTAAAAGCGTATTTTTTT
>NW_013666330.1:364060-371786 GCF_000517525.1 Limulus polyphemus | reverse complement strand
TATATTATTTATGAAACATATTAGGTCAAGTTAATATTGTAAAACGTCCTGAAAATACTTTGTTCTTTCAGCTTTCATAGTTACCGAACTTCATAAACGTTGATGATTTCCAGCGGTCAATAACGCAAGACACGGAATCCATCGCGTTGTTCATCACATCGTTAATAAAACTTAACTGACTTGGCATTCCTATGAAGGCAAAACTGGCCTCGTGTTATGTATATATTGTGAAAACCAAGAGCCTTCCCAACAGCATTGGCCCAAATTGTGGAACTTCTAGCAGAAACCGATATAAACATACACGATGGCTATAAGGTTACTTCGTGCATTCTGTTGTTTTTAATTCCTAAACCAATACACATATGTTAGAGGAATTAAGTGTGAATACAAACGAAGTCTTACGAATAACATTTCCAGATGTTGCCACCTGGGACGCTATTTACGATATGTGACGTCACCTCTGACGTTATGATCTCTATATGTAAGCTTACGGAGCTTATCAGATGTGTCAATTTACCTACAGAGATGCCTGCTAATAGTTTTACTCCAAAATTGCGTGGAAATTGTGATTTATTTTTATAGGAATGAATGTGATTCAAGAATGGTTTTACGTGCTTCTCGTGATGACTGAGGTGTTCGTTGAGACCAATGTAGTCCAAGAGACTTTCTTAATCTCATCCATGAATTTGAGAAGACGAAATTTATGATCGATTTACCACGATCAGGATCCGTGTAAGTCGAGTCACAAATTCAAAAGTAACATTGGTCAAGAGAATGCAGCAATCATAAAGTTTCCATGTTTACTGGCTTGCCCCAGAAAATTGTGTGGAAAATGATGCACAATACACTAAAGCTGTTTCCATACAAGATAGAAAGACAGCAGGAACTACTCCCTGCTCACCTACAAAAATGGCCGAGTTCTGCTTTGGAATTCAGTGCATGTGATCAAGTGGATGACATTTAGCTTGACAACATTCTGTGACTGATGAAACCTACTTCTACCTCCACGACCAACAAACCACCAAAAATAGCACTATCAGGGATGAGACAAACCCACTTGCATTCGTTGAAAGGTCGCCTTCATGACCTAAAGTTGATTGTAAGAGTTGGATTTACAAGTAGTGTCATCATCGGGACTCATTTTTTGGAGAAGCCCACAGATCATGGTTTACGAATCGTTAGAGTTACTGGTACATTAACAACACACATTAGCTAACAAGGTATTGCACTAGAGGAGGATTCAGCAGGTCATTGTGTTGTCATTAGACAGTGCACTACCACCTGTTACCAATGCTTTGAAGAACCAGCTATGCCATACTTTCAGTAAACGAGTCATCAATTGGGAATACCCACATGTTTGGTCAGCTCGGTCACCAGCAGGTTCCTGTTGTAAGCAAGCACTGGTGAACGAACCATGACTGTTGATCTCATAATCGACATTCAGAGCTACATTATTACTATCCACAGATGTCAGTTGCGCGCAGCTGTGTACCATGTGTTACATTGTCTGGGAGCTGTTATTGAGAATGGCAGCTGACGTAGTGAACACTTGCTGTAATGAGTTAAATCAGTTAAGTAAAATGTTAAAGAAGGCGATTTGTTTCAATCAACTAGTGTTGGTTATTGCATCCTGCCCGTTTTTGTTACAGTTATACATCTATTTCGGAAGTTACTTTAAAAATTCACATGGTCGTTTCAGTGTGATGTCAGAAGGAGTAAGTTAAGCTCCAGGTGGTAAAAACAGTAAACTCCAGGAATGCGTTCCTCATGACACTGCATATGTATGTACACTTAATTCCACTAACGTATGTGTTACGGTCTGCAAGTTATAAGCAACGGAATGCACGAAGAAACTTTGTAGTCACCCTGTATAATCTATATATAGACGTACTCTGCGATATTCCTGGTTTTCTCTTAACCATTCCAAAGAGATAATTTTATTCCAAGGCCTGATTTAACATTTCGTCAAAAATTCTTTCTAAATAGCTTATTTTTGGCTGTGATTTACCAAATTCTATGAAAAATATCCTCAATAATTTAGTTACAAATTATATATTATAATTTAAAACAAAAACATACCACATATGCTACTATACAATTAACAGAAATCTCGCAAACGCTTCTATTTTTAACCTATAACATCAGTACAGACAGAATAAGAATCTAAATTAAGTTTTAAAAATAATATTTTTAAAAAGTCAAAATTTAAAATACTAATTGTTTGTTTTTAAGCACAAAGCTACACAATAGGCGTAATAAACCCTCGGTTTTACCGCTGAACCAAATGTAGGCTTAAAAACTGAAAGGAAAAATTACTGCAAGTTATCATATATTGTTTAATATCTGCATAATAAACATTTATAACACAATATATATGCATTGTACTTCAAACTCCCGTGTTTTAGATATGATAGTGGAATGAACTTTTAATTCTGTCACGACGCCACAAGATAATTAATTACAAAGAATTGTTTCACTGACCGCTAAAAGTAAACTTAATCACTGTTGTATAAGTTAAGTTAATCTTAGCTTCTCAGAAATGACTACAATAAATAAAATCAACACTTATTCGCTAAATAAATACATATTATAGCATTAAAGGTCAATTAAGTCAATTAACCTGTGAAATTCCATTTTAGGTGTCGCCACTGTATGGCCAAGTACCTGAGCTTTTTGCTAAACAGATATATAAACATTAGCCAAACAAACAAAAAAATTCCAATCATATGTTACTACCTAATACGATATGTGGTACCCTCAGACCTGCCACTTGAGATCAGGCCAACTGACAGCAGTTGAATTTCTCAACAACAAAAAATCGGCAAACACACAAGTTTCTTATCAGTGCACTAGAATGACATGGAGGTTAATGACCTTAACACAAATCTATATATATATCCACATAGTAAAGTCTGCTAGCCTTCCCTCACAGTGCAAGAAGACGGCGCCAGACCGTCAGGTCACGTGATCTACACAATAAACAAGACTTGGAAATTGATGGTGATCACCTGCATAGTAAACATTTCACTACCCTAACTATATATATATACGAGTTCAGCAACAAGTGTTACTTTACATACGTGTATGTATTATCAGTTTGTTAAGGACCTATTTATCATCACAACCAATAACTAACTACTTTTCTTCGTCACTCATTGCCCTCTTTTGGTTGAGTTCGTTATGCTTCATCCTCTGTACCATGCACTAATTTTGAAGAAAGTAATTAAATTTCTATTCCCTCCACTATGATTATTGTGACTATTATATGGTTATGATACATGATGCGGTATTCAGTTGTTATTTTTTTGCCGTTTCAGCTTTAGGTTTAATGTAATTTTTCAGCGTTTCATTATTTATCATCCTAGTGTCAAAGCATCCCCTTTCTTATGTACTTAATTTATTTTGTTTTTTATTTTTACTCTTTGAAACATTCGTTATTGTTAAAACACGTACCCCAACAGAATGTGAGGTCACTCTGCAAACAAAAAAAAGTTGAATTACACGGTTTAGTCAAAATTAAAACGTAACAGCATGTCAAAAACTTAATTTTTTTGACAACGATTAAAAGGACCGACTTGAGATAATGTTCGCTTGGAAACTATTTCAAGAATCTTAAAGGGATTTAACTGCAAGGTTGAGAAACCATCGGTTGCGAAACCGAAGGTAAAATTCTTACAAGAGCTCAGTTCAAAAATGGAATAAATAAATAACGTCATCGATTTTCTTCAACGAAAGGTTTAAGAACTTTTCTCCATAAAATATTACTTACAGTGAAATTTTATCTAATCGCGTGCAATTTTACTGTAACGGGCGTCTTCAAAGAATTTCCAACTAAGGCTTTTAATATTAAGTCAATTATGTATAGTTATAAAATTCGTTACTTTCAATTTACACTGGTGGCGAAAACCCCATAGAAAGAGAAGGAACGAAGATATGGGAATTTTTGTTTCAGTTTTTATAAACAACAACAAAATTTTGCAATTTTTTGGTTAAATGCTTTCCGAGCATTTTCGCCTAGTACTAGTAGTAGTCGCTGATCTATATCTGAAACAACGCTTGCTGGAAACCTAACAATTATTTTTAACTAGCTCTAACACCATCACTTCAATATGTAAACTTCATTTCAAATCTAAACATTTTAAAAACAACTAATACAAATCTAAGGTGAAAAACTTTATTAATATATAGTGTAATTACCTTGAACATATTGGTCTTTGAATGATGTATGTGCTATTTTAATTTAAGTACTGCTTTTTCAAAGTATTGAAATTTTCCAGTAGCACCCACCTCATTATCCAGCCAACAGACAAGAAATGTTATATTCAGCTATATACCTACTTTTAACCTATCTCAATAATGTTTTTTATACTGTTCCAACACAAGATACCTCCAATCTCAAACCGTATCCGTCACGATTTCAAACATTAAGCATCACTACTGACGTAACGGTGACATCAACTTCTAGTGGCTCGCGCCGTCACGCCCCCTAGGGATAGCATTCCACCCTTGCCTAAACTAAATGGTTGAGTCACCACTAGGCATCGTAAAGAGAACTGTATTAAAAATACAAGTTTCTTTCACCACCCACCTATACTCATTTAAATGCACAGACACACTACACATTCTATCTACAAAAAATGAATAACTTCCTGCTTTCTAAGCCTTTTTATTTGTTAGTGAGTTATCTGTTTATAGGATTTCTCACAAAAAAGCGATTCGAAATGTACAATATGAGCTCAATGGCTTTCAATGATACTGGTATAGTTGAATTAGCCTTTTTTGTTTTGTTTTGCAAATAACTTGTTTAGTAAATAAAGTGTTATTTCATACATATAATCAAGTTTTCATGGTCTTTGTATCACATTTTGTGAAACGGACAAATACATTTCACTCTAGACAAACCAAGGGATTTTTTCCTTTATGAAAATTCATAGGTTTGAGTAAGTTATATTAAAAAGATTTTGAATATGTAAATCAGCAAGTCACGTGACAACCACTGCTAATATAACATCGCGGTAGAACGGACTATATCAGAACTACATTTTGAAATCGTGTGGTGTAATACTACTGATAAACTGATCGCTTTTCGGAAGGGTATGCAACAACACTTTCCGACATAAAATAGCCATACGTTAGGACCATAAAGATGTGTTCAGATCGGTGATTTAGAATTTTCAATTTGTTTATATCCCCTATACTTAATGGCATTGGTAAACACAGGAATATAAATCAGCTTAAGGAACAAGGACCGTTCAGAAAAAGACCTGCAACAAGTCGTATCCCAGCTGTAGTAAATAAAGTGTTGGGTCGTCTAACAGGCTATACTCCAAAAACACACAAGTCAGCGGCAAAAGTCATCCACGTGCCCCAAGCAGCAGTACGCAACATAAGCAAGAAGGATTTCCATCTGGAAAAGCGAGACAAGTCATATATAACCAAGTTGCTTCACGCCATAGCCCTTCAACTTTTGCATAACTTAAGTAGTTGGAGAATGAAACGGGTATTTATGCCATTGCCCATGAAGACATACCGATCAAGTCACCAGACGCAAATAACTACGAGGTTATGTTCGACCATACTGTTGAAATCAATCGTTCTTGCACACTAGGTGGATTATTGAAAGCAAGCAGCAAGGAGGGGTGTGCTTTGAACGAAACAGCCTTACGACAGATCTTTTTGCAATGGAAATAGTACTGCAGGACTACTTAACTTCTGTACAGGTCAGGTATTTGTTTACAGCAATGGATGCTTAACATCTTCTGCTCAACCCCCTTAAAAATACAAAGAACAGAGGTACTGAAGAAATAAGACGTTTTATTACCCCCCCCCCCTTTCAAATTTCTATCAATTATTAGGTTTCATACAAAATATGTAAAGCATACGTAAAATAGTATTCAAATATTAGTTTTTGGATTTCCATATCAACTCAAGAGAACTGATAGCTTAATTTCTTAAATGTCTCTTATATACCTGAAATAAACAGCAGAGAATTCAACCGACCATTTCGAGGTTTTCAAAAGAAAGTCGAAATCGCAACAAAAACTTGGTATTTCTCCCGATGTTGGGCTGGATTGATTATATTTCTTTGGCGAACTATCATACAAGCTACGTATCTGGTCATGACGCTATCTAACTTTTAAGACGTTTTAAAAAAAAATTGCATAGTGTTTATATATTACACTGAAATCATCCCAACTTATGTCCATCAAAATCACTACCTATCTAGGCCATTATGAATTAAAACTATGACAGATAATAGCAGTTAATGTTTATAATATTACTTTTACGTTAAACTAAAGCAGTGTAACCTAAGTACAACTGTCGTAATTTGATACTTAAAAGTAAGAGAAAAATTAAAATATGTCATTTACATTTCTATTTAAAATGACAAAAAAAGGTTTCAAAGAAGAATGTTGAGTGGTCTTCAAATTAGGCCTAACTCAGAGATAAAGTATAACTTTTAATTTAGTTGTGTCCAAGCACTAACTTAATTAACGCTACTAAACCTGCCAATACAACTGTAACAATTAAAACAAAAAGGTGGCAAAAGAACTTACCTAATAGTTTCCACAATCTCAACAGCCCCATCATTCTTGTCCTGTAAACATATAAGAAAAGCAATTATGAGTTAAATTCGGGTATTTACTTATTATCTATACAAAATAAAGAAGCTCGTGACAGCGTATTCCCCAAGTAATTCCGCTGACAGACCTAGCAAGTTAGCAACCCTATAAACACATGCACACGAACGCTTTCTCGAGATCGCAGCGATATCTACCGCTCCACAAAGAACACGCTTAGAACAAAGCTACATAAACAGTTATATTAGAAGATACTTACTGAAGATGACAAAGGCCAATAGTAAATAGCCGGCTCTACTCCAACAGGGCTGTGTAAAAGTAACTGTTGAGCCATTATCCTTTACCCTATACAATCAATTTCACTAAGTTAAATTATCATCTAACTTCGAGCTTCATATATTTCTTATTTTGCTACAAATCAAGGAACCACGAAAGCCTCCGCTCACACGTCCATGTGTGACGGAGGCGTTGTCACGTGAATTCGGTAAAAACGAATATATGATTGGTGGGAAGGCAAGCAATGGCTCCGCTCTCTAACAGAGCGTTCATTGGCCAGTTATTCAGCTTTGTTCCGGAAATTGAACATTGTGCCGCGAACTTCGACTTCGTCATCAACCTACATAAACAACGTGACTGTCAATGTGATCTGTCCATTAAGCAGTTGATAGATAAAGGTAATTATATGAGCAAATGATATTTTCCCCACTATATTCTAAAAATCTTTATTCGAAAAATTTAATTTTCAGTTATATTGAAACTAATTATTAGTTTATGCCCGAAATTCGAATAAACAGTTGTATTAATTCGAACTTACGCTTCAAAACAAATATATTGTGCTAATGTGGGTAAGTTGAAATATTTCAGATACACACTAGGCTTTATAACATATTATGAAAAAGAAAATTTAATCTACTGTCATGTTCAGATTTGGTATTTTTAAAAAGTTCTGTGTTTATCAATAACATGATACATGTTGCTATTTCATTTTTATTATATAAATAAATACCAATTTGTAAATATACACCTGGAAAAAAGTTAAGCACCCCCGTGTTTTTTTCAAGTGATTCAGATTCGACGTTCTTGTGACTGATTATAAATTACCATTCAATCTAAACGTGTTTATCAAATGAAATTATGCATTATTG